>NC_085136.1:128188983-128444159 GCF_035046485.1 Aedes albopictus | reverse complement strand
CATTGCTTGACCCGTGGAAGCATGAGGTAGGAATTTGTGAGGACCAGAGCTATGTTGGACGCTCTCCTTATCGACCCACCGTTTTAAAGCCCAAAAAATCCTTCACTTCCCTAGTCCAATTGTGACGCCAGGGCGTTACCATCGAAGACCCAAATTGCATAAAATTTATGTTTTATAAGGTTTTGAGTGACATTAGGAGAGCTCCCCGAAAGTTCTTGTGCCCTACCATTTAGGCAGTTGGGATTCTGCATGAATTGAAGCTTGATGAAAGCACCTACTTCTCGTTGAAGCCTTTATTTGTAGACGGACGAGCAGCACAAGCAGTGTTCGATGGCGCTGCGGTTCGGAACGGTTGCCGAAGGTATCTGATGAACCCGCAAGATGATAGAATTTGCTCTGGTTGTTCACTATGTGTTGATGGTGTCTTACCTATGCGGTGTTGCTAGGAGCAAACTACTTTGGGTTCAATGACGTCCACATCAAACATACTTTTAGGAATTGCAATCTGAGGTAGAGAGTCATCATGAGATCAAAGACATGTTACCACACTGATGTGAGTGAGTTACCTTTCGATACGATCCTTTCTCAAGTGTTGATCACGTCCTTAAGGGCTCGGGGGACGAGCTGGCGGCTGAACGAGATCAATGCCTCGTGAGCAGGGATGGCAAAAATACTGTTTTCTCTTTTCCGTTCATCGATACTGGCAGTAAAATAAAAACAAAACAACGGCAGCACCAATACCATCAGACGCCGTGCCGACGGCAGTCAATCAGACGCTTGATGGTTTTCGCTTCCCCACGAAAATATTTATGAGCAGTCATGCTGAGGCGGGTGATTGCGAAAAATGTCAAATATTTTCAACTGTTAATAACTCACTTGTTTTAATAAATACCTAATTTAAATCGATTTGCACAAATAGCTAGAGCACACTCCTGGCTATGCGATGCATGTAAAAAAATTTGTCTAGAAGCGCTTTGAAACGCAGAAAAATGCGAAAACGGGAGACACAGAAATTTTTGTCGTCGTTGTGCTCGAGTACTGGCGCTCTCGCGCTTGGAAACCGTTTCGAGGAAGAAGGCTGCAGGAAAAAAAAATGTTATGACATTTATTTTTTGAACAGTTTGAGTTTGGCTGGGCATATGATGTTCGTGAGGAAAAATGTCAAATGTACAGCCGGTAACCGTTTTTTCCAGTACATTTCTCATCCCTGCTCGTGAGATACGACGCCGCTGTCCAACTTGGAACGATTTGTAAGTTAAGGTTAACACCGCCTCACGTAAAACACTGTTTAATAACTTTTCTGGCTGCTGTGGTCCACCCAGTTTGTCGACCGCCTACCGCTGCCGGGCATGCGCACGATGTAAGAGATGCACTTGATGTCGTTTCGGATGGCTCAATCGCGGTGGTCCTCCTTGTACGCCCAGGTACCGGGCATCCGATTTCCCGGGTGATCGATTGACCGACTGCAACTTTAAGGATACTCTCAACAGCCCAAACTTATCTGCTCATCCTAGCCCGAGTTCTCCTTTGCAGCTTCTTCCGTTTTCACTTCGGGCGGAAGTGGTGCAGGATCGTTGGCTAGATGATAGACAGGTTCTTTGACAGCGACAGTCTTGAAAAACTTCCCCATTCTTGTGCATATTGCCTGGCTGCGCTCTTGTTTGTTTACACTCTAATTATTTTCTAGTTTGCGATTAGAACACTACCCATTCAAGATCTGAATGTAACAAACTGCTGAGTGTCGATCGCCACCACCCGTTTAGTGATCACACGAGTTTTCTTGTGGGGAGTATTATCGGAGTCCGGCCGGATCAGTAAAAAGACCACACATATACCACGTTTACGTGTGATGTGTAATGCTCTAAAGTGGCGGATGAAATTTCCACTATCGTAACTTTGTTGCGAGTAATGGCAGCCGTACGACGAATCTATATTGCAGCAACTTCGTCCATGCTCTTGTTGCACATGATTCCATGCGGTATTGGAAAAGGTACGCTTCCTCTGCCCCGCGCATATCCCTTTAGTTTTCGATGGTCCGGCGACTGGTTCCATGACACACACTGCAGCACTATTTTCACGAAGATTTTGTCAAAAGCAACGTTTAATAAATTGACCGAGTCGGCGCGACGACTGTTTGTTTATGATTTCGTACCGCTATCAACGCAACGTGAGTAACACGCATTAAGGTTAAGACACAATGATGCGTGAGAGTAAGAATTGTGCGAAGCAATTGACTAGAGGTTAATAAAATAAATAGGTCAGTACGTATAATTAGGCCGTTATAATAATTATTTCACTTTTTGTCCCACCACTCTTCGGCTGGTCGAGGAGGGGGATAAAAATAATAAAGCATTAAATCTGAAAAATATTAAAAACTCATCGGATTTGTTAAAGGACCGGTATTTTGATAAAATATTTTTTTTATCTGTCCCCTCAAAATGCAAAATCCAGTCAAAAATTTTTGATGGGTGAGAGGGGAGGGGGGGGGGGGGGGTTTGGTGGCAGACAAAAAGTCAAAATTTTTAAAATCAATTAGCTTATTATTTACACGAATCGATGACTTCATATTTGTTTTCTAAATCTTCATCGATTCTGATGCGCGTCAAGATGTTGCACAGTATGAAATAAGCTTTTCCGTGACTGTTTTTTGTAGAACTGGTCTAGCCGCACAAGTTTATCATATGCCATATTTTTTCTTATTCTTCAATCACATAACCTAATTTACAGCTCTTTTGTCCACTAGGATACTGCGTGAGCGATTCCAATCGGAAGCTGTACTAACAAATGTATTCTATTCCAATCCTACTATATCGAACTAGTTGCCGTTGCGCTGCTTTCACTTTCTACCCTATCATGGTTGAATGATGAGCACGAGGATGTTGATGTGTGGCTGTTGGTTGTTCCTTTTTTCCAATTCGATTGGGGGTCCACATTATGAGGTGCCGTTCGCCGATGTTCATGTATCCGGGTCCGTTTGGGCCATGGGCTCAGAAGAAGGTCAGTGTCAGCTGCTCTCAGGGGAAAAGAGCAACTAACGAAAGTCGTCAGAGCGATCGGTTTTCGGGCATAATAGGAAGCCGCGATTGCTAATATGTCAGTGCTGTGTTTGATCCGAGTGTCTGCTACATGTCCGAAAAGTGGAAACAAGACGTATTCGTGCGGGAATTGTTCACCCAGCAGAAGATAAGGTTAAGTGATTTTTTTCTCTCACAGAAGTTTGTGAGTCGTGTGCTCCATCCGTCAGAAAGTGCGATAAAGCTGAGCGAAGAAAAATAATGCTGACGTTGTGGAGTCCCGCATGATTGCTCACATTAGCGAGTTAGTGCAAAGCAAACTGATTTGCATTAAAGGGTCGTTCGGTCCTGACTATCATCGGGAGAATTGCGATAAAGGGTGAGATATTTGTGGTTACCCTCGCTATGGTAGAAACACATGAACGAAACAGCGCCGAAAACATTTTCGGGGAATTGAATTATACAATGTGTACTCGATTACTACCGATAATGGCAGCAATTTTCTCAAAGCTGCCAGGCTGATGAGGGATGCCCAGTAGTATGGGACACGCTTGTATGGAAAAAATAAATCCTCGCTCCAGTCGACTTTTTTGATTCCATTCAGGTCCCATATGAACTGTACAAAATTTCAGCACAATCGGTGAAACTATAATTTAGCGCAAGCGGTTCAAAGTTTTCATAGGATTTACTATGGGAAAAGTTGCACTTTAAAACGAAAAATCCCAGAGGTCGCCCTTTGTCTCCTTAATTCAAATCAATCAATACTTCTTGTGGATACATCATTTATAAAACTTTCCTTCGAAAACCGCAAACCGATTGGATGCTTGCGGAAAAAGTTATTGATTTATTACCGATTAGTGATCCAACGAACGGCTTTTTGTTTTGTTTTATCAGCAGCACTGCTGCTGCCGTTGTTGGATGGGGTGGCGGGAGGTATCACCACCCCCAGAAACAGCAGCAACCAAGGCAGCAGATACAGTGCTGCTGATAAAACAAAACAGAAAGCCGTTCGTTGGTTCACTAATCGGTAATAAATCAATAACTTTTTCCGCAAGCTTCCAATCGGTTTGCGGTCTTCGAAGGAAAGTTTCATAAATGATTTTTCTACAAGAAGCATTGATCGATTTGAATTAGGGAGACAAAGGGCGACCTCTGGGATTTTTTGTTTGAAAGTGCAACTTTTCCCATAGTAAATCCTATGGAAACTTTGAACCGCTTGCGCTAAATTATAGTTTCACCGATTGCGCTGAAATTTTGTACAGTTCATATGGGACCTGAATGGAATCAAAAAAGTCGACTGGAGCGAGAATTTGATGTTTGTCCCATACTAATGCCCAGTTCCTCGTGTTAAACGGTTTTGAGCTTGTCGGAATTCCGGAAAAGGAAAAAGCTGCCCTTGAGAACTAAGATGACGGAGCTGAGGAATTCGTAACAGACGGAGACAGGCGACCTAGAAGACAACATCGTGTAACTTGTTTTTGTAAATTGTAAATATATTAAATTAAGTGATCAGATTGGATCCAACTTCTGAACATTCTTAGGATAAAGGATTCGGTACATGTTTTAAAAATACTTGTTTGGAATTATATGCATCGTACCTGATTTTATTGAAAAGAATAGGAGAATGATCACGAGAGATTACGGTAACCTCTTGACACACTGACTGGTAGTAAAAATCATCATTTAAGGTTTGTTAACGTAGCTTCTAAATTTACTTATGAGCAAAAATTGCACGAAACATGCCCCCCTGTTGATGTGACCTTGTAAAGTAATTTTTTAGGAAGGTCAACATACACAGTAAGAACGTAACGCCACGAAATCAAATAAGGTGGTTACACACCAAATTTTTTGAAATGCTTCCAGCACGCCAAAAATCAGCAAAGTTTGCTGATTACCAGCAAAAATATTTTGCAGTGTATGATTTTATAAATATAAACATAACTTACCGAGTGAACGTCGCTGCAATTTCAACTCATTATAGTAGCACACTACGATTAATTTTCGACGTTGTTGTGTCAAACTTGATGCTTCCAGCTTATCCTTTATCTTCTCCTTAATCACGGTATTAATTGTTCCACTGATATATTTGATGTGCTCACGGAAGGCCACGCCTTGCACGGTGAAATTTTTCACAATTCCACCCATCAAACGTTGCTTCGACACCCTTACTGTGGCATACTCATCATCTACCCGAGCCCTTTTTTGCGGTTGCGACTACACGCTCAGAAAACCGTTCTGACAAACGTGAACAAACAAATGCAAATATGAGAACAAGCAAATATACACCGTGAACTGGAACTAGTTCCAGCTGTCAATATGGGCGTTCTAGAAACCGTGATATCTAGTTCACGGTGTACATTTCTTATTGTTGTTATCGTTGCTATGCATAGTTCCCGTTTGTTCCCGTTGCCGTGACTGGGAGTGCACGAATATCGGAACGGATTTTTTTGCGTGTACCTAGCTTCATGATCCCAGCTGCAGAATTTTTGGTCACGTTTTTGGTTATGTTGGACGTACAATACAGCAGATAGCTGCTCGGAACAGTACAATCGCTTGATCATTAGGACATCGGTGACCAGGATGACCAGCTCCACTCTGAAGACCGGAACCTTCTCCTTGCTTCTGCCCGGTTGGTTGGTTGTAGACGTTTGCTTTGGGATGCGCTTAAACTCCTCGCGTTTGGGGAACCGCCTGTCGGAGCTCTGATGACACACTTGAATGTAACAGCGTCGCAGTTCCGTTTAGAGGATAGTTGTTAGGGTGTGGTTGTCGGTGCAAATGTCACACCGTGGATAGAGGTGACAGTTAAGTGGGCCGTGTCCTTGGCCGTGTCCAAAGTTGAAGCACCGCTGACACTGTATTACATCACGGTAGCCACCATGGTAGCGCTCGAACGTGGCGATGATGGAGCGGATTGTGTGAAGTGAACTGCTTGCAGTGCGTTCAGTGTTACAGTTCTGTTTCTGGGTAGACAGGAAAATTTAAATCATAGGGGTAGGTGGGGCAATATGGACACCCTAAGATTTTTGCCAACTTTACCTGGCAAGATGTCAAACAAGTTTAGTTTTTTGATACATGTATCCTTTTAAAGTCTATTTAGCATCTATTGCATAAGAATGCTCACGAAGAAAAATGATTTATCCACTTCAAAAAATGTTTTGAAAAATGTTAGTTTTTCATGACCGTCTTCAAGCATACGGGGCAGAATGGACACCCCCATGGGGCAATATGGACACCATGAGACATTTACGAATTTCGTACATTATATACATCTATAAAGTCATTCCATTACAAAACAACTATCATGGATGAATAATACGCCGCGCCGAAGTAGTTCATTTTTGTTCAGTTAATTTAAATTCAGGCTGTTTTGGATAAAGCTTTGTTTTTGTCGGCATGTACAGCTGTGCCTAGAACAACTATTTTCCACTGCTGTCATTTTTTGACAAATTTGTTTCACCCTATGTCTACTATAGTGAACATTTAACCGAAAATATACTGAAATCGAAGAATTTGGTTGGTTTGTGATTTAGGTTATATTTTTTCCTTGCCGCTTCTTCCAAAAAGGTGAGTGTTCATTTTGCCCCGGCAGCAGAAGATATTTCCAAACTTGAGTTTTGATATAATAAAGAAGAAAATATAATCATGTTAAGCATGTAGATACAGCAAAACTACTTGCATGTGTTCTAGAAATATCAGGTTTTAATCGACCTGCAATAAATTAATCACTAAGTCTTATTTTAGATGGTGTGAAAATTATAATTTCCATGCACAAAAAACGGAGGACGCAACTTTTTCGTGTAAAATCAAGTATAATTTTAATTTCGAATGTTTCTTTCCTGAAACTACGTTTTAGACAAATGGACTATATTCTCCATTCGTTAAAAGTTCAAAAAAGTTCGCATATTTCAAAATATTGAGGGTGTCCATTCTGCCCCGGGTGTCCATAATGTCCCGCCTATCCCTATCTCAAATCGAATAATTTTTGCTGTCATAGCTCGATGTGATTTTGATGTGTTATTCAGAAATCTAATGAATATCGCACGAATAGCTCAAAGTGATATGATATCAGTTTTTTTCTTGTCCCCCAGGATCAAGGGACTGGTTACGCTATCGATACCATTCAACACAACAAAATGTACGTTCTAGTTGCCGGTAACACGCAAAGAAGTTACGTTGCTATAGTGTAGCATGCATCACGGCGTTTACTAAACGTTACTAGCTGCTTTGCTGCTGATTGATATACACTTAAAAGGTTCTAATTTTCTGCTTTCTGTTGCTGCAGTTATAATTCAAAGTGAAACAAATTTGCATATCTAGGTATGACAGTCTCTTTGCTTACTCGCGAAATTTATTATTTGCGCGAAAAAAGTGCCGTTTTTATACATTAAAAGGCGTATTCAAAGGTCCAAAAATCGCAGAACCCTGTGGACAAAATGCACCAACTCTTGCCATTACTACAAAAATAGCCATTGGCGTTCCAAGACTGCAGTATCGCATATAGCCGAAAATTAGAACCTTTCAAATGTGCTGACATTAAGTGATATTAACCCGTTAACGCCCAAGGTGTCTCACAATTCAAATCTTCAAATAAATTTGTTATCAAAGGTCAAGTTCCAATAAAATAAACATGATTTGACAAAAAAATGGAAGTCTATGGTGTAGTTCCAAAAAAATTCTTCATTGTAGGTCTTCAATATCTGATAATTTTTTCGAGCTCTATTTCAGCACAACTTCTGCACTATCGTTATATTTTGATCCGTATAGATACAATACAGCTCTAAACAAGCGAGAGAGATGATAACCACTCAAAAAGAATAGAAAAAGAACTTTTAAATTGGGGCAAAAATATAACCCGGTAAACGCCTAAAAGTATGCAATGTATGGTCCTTGTAATTTCATGTAGTTTCGACTGCAGTGTTCAACATTCCTCAAATTTATTTTTTTGTAACAAATCAAATAAAGAGTGCTCACTATGTGTAGCATAACCAAACGTATTTGCAATTTGGAATTACGTACAAAAGTCTGAAAAACATAACGCTGGGGAGAAGAACATTCCCGGTAGAAATCTCTGAAGGAATCCCGAGAAGAATTTACTGAAGGAATCCTGAGAGGCATATCTGGTAGAATTCTGAGGGAATCTCAGCTGAAAGCTTGATAGGAATCCCTGAAATAATCACAGGAGAAATCCCGGGAGGAATTGCTGTATAAATTCCTAGCAAGGATCCCGGCTCATAGTAAGAATTCCATTAGGATTCTCTGAATATGTTTCGCCAGAACACTTTGAAAATATACTAAAATGCTAAAATGAATCTGTGAAGTAATTCCATGAAAGAAAGGTGGTTAAAATTTCTGAAAGAATCCTTTCAGGATTTTCTAAAGAAATTCTGGCATTAAACTCCGAAATTTTTCGTGAAGGAATCCTGTAAAGAATACCTGATGGAATTCTTAGAAAGATGATCATGATTCCTGATGACTTCTGGTCCTGCCGGTCAGAAGCTGAGCAGGTATTCCTGTAAGACCCATAGAAGATGTCTCTATGATCTAGGATTGCCTGAAAAAAATCTCGGAAGAAATCTATATTTTTTCATATTTTTCTTTCGGGAGGAATTCCTTAAAGAGTCACAGCAGGAATCCGGGAAGGAATCTCTGAAACAATTCCAGCACAAATCCCAGAACGAATGCAGAAAAGAATAACTAAAAGAATCACAGCAATCTCGGAAGCATATCTGAAGGAATCCTTGGAATAAACCTGGGAAGATTCTCGAAAGGAACACCTGAAGAAATCCTGGAAAGAATTCTTGAAGGTATCTCGAAAAAAACCTCAGCTCATCTAATCTCATCTCAATTCTTCATTCCACTCTCTAGCCCTTTAACCCTCTATCATAACCTTAAACCCTACCATCTGCCATACCTTCTACCCTATATTCTACCATAACCACTGCATTATCCTTAACCGTACCCTCTAGTCTATATTGTGTTTAATCGTACCGTCTACCCTACTCTCTACCCTAACCTTTTCGCACCCTCAACCCAACTCTCTATCCTACCCACTTCCCTACCGTCTACCCTATCCTCTACCCTAACTTTCTACTCCACTCCCTCTACTGTATCCTACACCCAAACCCTCTACCATACCGCCTTCTCCACCGTTTACCCTACCCACTACTCTACCATACTCATCAAGCCTGATCGATAGATACCCATATTGCATGGTATCATAGCTCAAACTACCATTCCATGGTTGCCATCTTGGATATAAAAACAGGGTCAAATATCGATTTTTGACTTCTACTCATGAAGCCCGACCGATAGATACCTTGGATATGGTCAGACATCTTGGATTTCAAAATGGCATCGGATATTTATTTTTGAGTTCTACCAATGAAGCCCGATCGATAAATACTCATATTGCATGGCATCATTGCTCAAACTCTCTTTCCGTGGCCGCCATCTTGAATATGGTCCGCCATCTTGGATTTAAAATTATGTTAAATATCGATTTTTGACTTCTACTCATGAAGCCCTATCGATAGATACCCATATTGCATGGTATCATAGCTGAATCTACCATTCCGTGGCTGCCATCTTGGATATGATCCGCCATCTTGTATTTCAAAATGCCGTCGGATATTCATTTTTGAGTTCTACTAATGAAGCCCGATCGATAGATACCCATATTGCATAGTATCATAGCTAAAACTCTCATTCCGTGACCGCCATCTTGGATTATGGTCCACCATCTTGGATTTAAAAATGGCGTTAAATATCGATTTTTGACTTCTACTCATCAAGCCCGATCGATAGATACCCATATTGCAAGGTATTACATATCAAACTACCATTCCATGGTCGCCATCTTGGATATGGTCCGCCATATTGGATTTCAAAATGGCGTCGGGTACTCATTTTTAAGTTCTACTTATGAAGCCCGATCGATAGATGCCCATATTGCATAGTATCCGAAGCAGCATTGCCGTTAAAAAGCATATATTCTGGAGTTTTGACCGCCATCTTGGAACCTAAGCCGCCATCTTGAATTCCAATACCCCTACTACCACCTTCACATCCTAAGGAATGTATATGCCAAATTTGATTGAAATTTCTTGACGCATTCCAGAGTTATGCCGGTACATTGATACATATATACATACGTACATACATATCAACATACAAATAGACAAACATACAAACATATAACATACAAGCATATAAACATACAATCATACATACATTGACTTTTGTATGTATTGAAAAACAACTCTGCCGAAGAAATGAACTATAAATCATTAATTATTGTCAAGATTACAGGGAAATCAATTATTTTCGCATTGGAAATGAAGCTCATAGATCGTGACAATGTGTAATCTTTGCAGTATCGTTTACGCCACCTAGTGAACCAGTCACAAACTATATTGTCCACTATGAGCAAGGTATGGATGTGGAGAGCATCTTCTCTGAAGAAAGTATTCTAAAATGTTGCATATTTCGGGAGATATTCACATCAAAACGACTGTCCTATTTATAGGACGCTGGGCGTTCGGGGCATCTGTCCTATAAATAGGACGCTGGGCGGATATGGGTTAATGAAAATGAATATTTACTTTTGGCTATCCTGACTTGAGCGAAATAAACTGTTTAAGCATTGACTTAAATTCGCACGGAGCCGCCAAACTACCCAAATTTGAGTTCTTTTGACGCAACCCCTTAGTTTGGCCCAATAACTCATGTTTGGGTAAATTGATTGAACTCACGCTAGGAGGTTTGCCTTGAACTTCAGCAAAAAAATATGCTCAAGAGTAGGTAAAAACAACCCAAACGTGAGTTTTATCTACCCAAATTAGGCAAAAACGAAATTTACCCAAAATTGGCTTATTTGACCAAAGTGGGAGAGAAAGAGAAAACATTCTAATTTTGGGTAGAAACTTTAATCTACATACCTACTTTTGAGTAAAATAATCCCAAAAAAGGGAGTTTTAGTTCTCCGTGCGTATGAATGAACCTCAGAATAAGTTTCGAATTTCGATCATAGCATTTGCTTTGTCAGAACTTGTGCTTTTGTGTTTTGGGTTTCGGGTTACATGAATGAAAATCAGTAAATGTGAGGATGAGTAGTTGAGGAATATCCGGATTCAGCTAAAAGTACGGATTAATCTGTGGCCGCGACGCGATACTATGCTGGGATACCTCCAGAAGTTCATCCAGGGATTTCTCCAGGAGTTCCACCTGGGTTTCCTTCAGGAGTTCCGTCTGGGTTCCCAAGCAGAGGGGAATATCAAATTAATAACTACGAAATCACAAAACCTGTTTTTATATCTTGTTTTGTTATTATTGAATTATCAAGGCATTACGTTTCCATAACATGTTTTGTTGGACAATCTTATTTTGTTATGACCAAGCAATTGGTATGCAGCCCTTAAATAACATTTCAATATTACATTCTGTTGTGGAACAAGTTTGGTTATTATTGTATTATTGAGAGTGCACAAATACTTTATCTGTTGAAAGATAGGTACATGAATAGTTGAAAATACACCTATTAGGGAAGAGAGAAACTGAAGTTCGTATTCTCACATGTTGGTCTAAATATATAGAATTCTCAGCCATCACGAAGTCATATATGATGTAGAATAGAGCACCTTTTTTTAAGCCAGTATGATTTTTTTCAGATTCTTAAAACTTTATTTTGATACCTAAATTCAATTACAAAAAGACTTTTTGAAATCACCTTTTGACAGCTGGGCAACTGCTTGACAGCTCCGCCCAGTACGAAATGCGACGAGGGGTGATTCGACAAATCGCTCCCATGCAAACTTTAAATCTATTTTTAAATAGGTTCCCGGGCACCAAAGTTCATGAAAATTTGGATTTCGGCTCAGTTTGGCATGTAGATTGTGAATATGGAATTATCTCAACACCACTAAAGAAGACAATTGCAGCTGGTCGATGGAAAATTCCACGTGTATGGCAATTCGGGTTTTTTTCTTAACTCACGATGACCAGATCGGTTCAGTCGGATTTGTTTTTGATGGAAAAAATAAATCTGGATCAAATGAGATCACTATTGTCAAAATCGGAGAAAATTTATCGCAGATATAACCATTACATAGTTTACCTTCTTTATTTTATTGTCTGCTGTTTCATATTATGAAGTAAAAAATAAAGGCATTGCAACTTCTAGAAATTTCATCAGACTCTTCCGTATTTTTTATTTTATTCATTGCTATAATTTGAGTTTTGGGTAAATATAGCATCATAGCTATTGATATGTTTATCTTTGTATTAATTTCCTTCTTTCAATATCCCAGTCCCGTTACGGTGCCAAATTCCTATCACTTTTCTACGATTCCCAATTCTTATAAGTTAAGTAAAATTTTAGCTTCAAAAAGTGATACATCTGCAAATAAGTTTTTTTTTATCTCAAAATTGAGTAAAATTAGTTGAATTTATATGTCATTTTAACAGTACTGCTATTCTAACCTCTAATTATAACGTCAAAAAGTACCGAACAGACTATGTATTACGAAGTAATGAATGTTAGTGAGAGTGCAGATAGCAAATATGGTACCTACTAAATAATTCTAATCAATAAAAATGTCAACTATACAGACAATTCTGCTCAATTGATGATTGCATTTGTCTATTATAACTTTTTTCTTTCGATCTATTTTTTTTCGATCATATATTGTTTGTCATTATGTCATAAATATCTTTTTTCATTACTAAAAATAATCTAAAACAGAGTAAAACTAAACAGCATCTGCAGAAGTAATCATATCGGCATATGATATAATTACCTTTTACCTGCGCTCACGTAGGTACGTGTATAATCGCCGTTCTCACAACGCGAACAAAACAAAAAATAAAAAAAAATCATCTCCGTCTGGAAAGAATCTTTGTCGCCGCAAAAATGCACCCATGACGAAGCTCAATCATAAATAGTCGACTAGCAACTTTTTCGTCGTTCTCTTTGTTTCGAAACAGCCGACGACGGGCCATGCGAACGCCACCACTGTTATTAGTGTTACAGTGCACATCAAGGTATTTACATATTCTAAGGTAGTCTTAGATGTCAAAACTGGCTGAGCGGCCATTATTTTTTCACCGTGAGAAATTCTGAAAACAAACACCCCCCCTCAGCAAATTCTTTTGAAATTTGGCTTCCTCTGCTTTTCCCCACAAACTAAACGACCTGCTTAACCTTAGATATGTAAATACCTTGGTGCACATGTCTGCGCACCGCGATAGCGCTGTTGGTAAGAGAGAGAGGTTCATTGTTTGATCTTGCATTCAAATCTGTCTATTTTTGTCCTGCGACTGGCAAACATGAAATGGGGGAATAGGGAAACTGGCAATACGTAGAACCAGTAAAGCTTCTATCGTCCCTCACTGCAAGTGCTGTGATAGCCTCATTGGTAAAGGCGACTGAAAATTTACGATAGCAGGATTGGAGGTTCAAATCCCGTCCATGTTTGTAAGTTTTATAATGAATTCGAATTTTTTTTATGTGACCTATTATTTTCTAAAAATAGAAAAACACACTTAAAATAATCACTCAAAAATGAGTAAAAAAGTTAGTTTTTACCCTAATTTTGCTTTCGGAATGTTATCAATAACACTTTAATATCAAAATTTGTTATTGAAATATTTCCCAAATTCACTGTTATTAAGTTGTTATTGCCACTAACAAAACATGTTATTAAATTGATTTTCCAGGAACAAATTTTTGTTATGTGACTTGTTATTTTGCCGCTTATGACAGACAAGTTTATAACTCAATATGTTATGTTAATAACATGAAAATTACTAATTCCATTATGCAGTTATTTTGCCAAAATAACGCATTTTGTTATGTTGTTGTTATTCTCTTCTGCTCGGGTTTCCTCCTGGAGTTCTTCCTGGGATTCCTTCACGAGTTCCTCGTGGGATTCCTCCAAGAATTCTTCCTGGGATTCCACCAAGAATTGCTCATGGAGTTCCTTCAAGAGTTTTTCCTAGGATTTTTTCAAGAGATCCTCCTGAGTTTCATCCAGGAGTTTCTCCTGGGATTCATTCAGGAGTTTCTCCTGGGATTCCTGCAGGAGTTCTTCCTGAGATTTTTCCAGGAGTTGCTCCTGGGATTCCTTCAGGAGCTCCTCCTAAGATTCCTGTATGAGTTCCTTCAGGAGTTCTTCCTGGGATTCCTCTTGGGATTCATCCAGGAGTTCCTCCTGAGATTTCACCAAGAATTCTTCAAGGAGTTGCTCCTGGGACTCCTTTAGGAGTTCCTACAGAAGTTCTTCCTGGGATTCCTGTAGTAGTTTCTCCTGCTATTACTGCAGGAGATCCTCCTGGGATTTCTACAGGAGTTCCTCCTGAGATTTCTGCAGGAATTCCTCTAGGGTTTCCTGCAGGAGTTCCTAAAGGGATACCTACAGGAGTTCCTCCTGGGATTCCACCAAGAATTCCTCCGAGAGTTCCTGCAGCAGTTTCTCATGCGATTCCTGCAGGAGTTTCTTCAGGAGTTCCTCCTGGGGTTCCTCCAGGAGTATCTACTGGGATTCCTCCAAGAATTCCTCCAGGAGTTACTCCTGGGATTCCTCCAGAAGTTACTCCTGGGATTCCTCCAGGAGTTCCTCCTGGAATTCCTCCAGGAGTTCCTCCTGGGATTCCTCCTGGAGTTCCTGCTGGGATTCCACCAGGAGTTCCTTCTGGGATTCCTCCAGGAGTTCTTCCTGAAATTCTTCCAGGAGTTCCTCCGAGGGTTCCTCCAGGAGTTCCTCATAGGGTTCCTCCAGGAGTTCCTCCTAGGATTCTTCCAGGTGTTCCTCCTAGGAGTTCCTCCTGGGATTCCTCCAGAAGTTCCCCCTGGGATTAGTCCAGGAGTTCCTCCTGGGATTCCTCCTGGGATTCCTCCAGGGATTCCTCCTGGGATTCCTCCAGGAGTTCCTCCTGGGATTCCTCCAGGAGTTCCTCCCGGGATTCCTCCAGGAGTTCCTCCTGGGATTCCTCCAGAAGTTCCCCCTGGGATTAGTCCAGGAGTTCCTCCTGGGATTCCTCCTGGGATTCCTCCAGGGATTCCTCCTGGGATTCCTCCAGGAGTTCCTCCTGGGATTCCTCCAGGAGTTCCTCCTGGGATTCCTCCAGGAGTTCCTCCTGGGATTCCTCCAGGAGTTCCTCCTGGGATTCCTCCAGGAGTTCCTCCTGGGATTCCTCCAGGAGTTCCTCCTGGGATTACTCCAGGAGTTCCTCCTGGGATTCTTCCAGGAGTTCCTCCTGGGATTCCTCCAGGAGTTCCTCCTGGGATTCCTCCAGGAGTTCCTCCTGGGATTCCTCCAGGAGTTCCTCCTGGGATTCCTCCAGGAGTTCCTACTGGGATTCCTCCAGGAGTTCCTACTGGGATTCCTCCAGGAGTTCCTCCTGGGATTCCTCCAGGAGTTCCTCCTGGGATTCCTCCAGGAGTTCCTCCTGGGATTCCTCCAGGAGTTCCTCCTGGGATTCCTCCAGGAGTTCCTCCTGGGATTCCTCCAGGAATTCCTCCTGGGATTCCTCCAGGAGTTCCTCCTGGGATTCCTCCAGGAGTTCCTCCTGGGATTCCTCCAGGAGTTCCTCCTGGGATTCCTCCAGGAGTTCCTCCTGGGATTCCTCCAGGAGTTCCTCCTGGGATTCCTCCAGGAGTTCCTCCTGGGATTCCTCCAGGAGTTCCTCCTGGGATTCCTCCAGGAGTTCCTCCTGGGATTCCTCCAGGAGTTCCTCCTGGGATTCCTCCAGGAGTTCCTCCTGGGATTCCGCCAGGAGTTCCTCCTGGGATTCCTCCAGGAGTTCCTACTGGGATTCCTCCAGGAGTTCCTCCTGGGATTCCTCCAGGAGTTCCTCCTGGGATTCCTCCTGGGATTCCTCCAGGAGTTCCTCCTGGGATTCCTCCAGGAGTTCCTCCTGGGATTCCTCCAGGAGTTCCTCCTGGGATTCCTCCAGGAGTTCCTCCTGGGATTCCTCCAGGAGTTCCTCCTGGGATTTCTCCAGGAGTTCCTCCTGGGATTCCTCCAGGAGTTCCTCCTGGGATTCCTCCAGGAGTTCCTCCTGGGATTCCTCCAGGAGTTCCTCCTGGGATTCCTCCAGGAGTTCCTCCTGGGATTCCTCCAGGAGTTCCTCCTGGGATTCCTCCAGGAGTTCCTCCTGGGATTCCTCCAGGAGTTCCTCCTGGGATTCCTCCAGGAGTTCCTCCTGGGATTCCTCCAGGAGTTCCTCCTGGGATTCCTCCAGGAGTTCCTCCTGGGATTCCTCCAGGAGTTCCTCCTGGGATTCCTCCAGGAGTTCCTCCTGGGATTCCTCCAGGAGTTCCTCCTGGGATTCCTCCAGGAGTTCCTCCTGGGATTCCTCCAGGAGTTCCTCCTGGGATTCCTCCAGGAGTTCCTCCTGGGATTCCTCCAGGAGTTCCTCCTGGGATTCCTCCAGGAGTTCCTCCTGGGATTCCTCCAGGAGTTCCTCCTGGGATTCCTCCAGGAGTTCCTCCTGGGATTCCTCCAGGAGTTCCTCCTGGGATTCCTCCAGGAGTTCCTCCTGGGATTCCTCCAGGAGTTCCTCCTGGGATTCCTCCAGGAGTTCCTCCTGGGATTCCTCCAGGAGTTCCTCCTGGGATTCCTCCAGGAGTTCCTCCTGGGATTCCTCCAGGAGTTCCTCCTGGGATTCCTCCAGGAGTTCCTCCTGGGATTCCTTCAGGAGTTCCTCCTGGGATTCCTCCAGGAGTTCCTCCTGGGATTCCTCCAGGAGTTCCTCCTGGGATTCCTCCAGGAGTTCCTCCTGGGATTCCTCCAGGAGTTCCTCCTGGGATTCCTCCACGAGTTCCTCCTGGGATTCCTCCAGGAGTTCCTCCTGGGATTCCTCCAGGAGTTCCTCCTGGGATTCCTCCAGGAGTTCCTCCTGGGATTCCTCCAGGAGTTCCTCCTGGGATTCCTCCAGGAGTTCCTCCTGGGATTCCTCCAGGAGTTCCTCCTGGGATTCCTCCAGGAGTTCCTCATGGGATTCCTCCAGGAGTTCCTCCTGGGATTCCTCCAGGAGTTCCTCCTGGGATTCCTCCAGGAATTCCTCCTGGGATTCCTCCAGGAGTTCCTTCTGAGATTCCTCCAGGAGTTCCTCCTGGGATTCCTCCAGGAGTTCCTCCTGGGATTCCTCCAGGAGTTCCTCCTGGGATTCCTCCAGGAGTTCCTCCTGGGATTCCTCCAGGAGTTCCTCCTGGGATTCCTCCAGGAGTTCCTCCTGGGATTCCGCCAGGAGTTCCTACTGGGATTCCTCCAGGAGTTCCTCCTGGGATTCCTCCAGGAGTTCCTACTGGGATTCCTCCAGGAGTTCCTCCTGGGATTCCTCCAGGAGTTCCTCCTGGGATTCCTCCTGGGATTCCTCCAGGAGTTCCTCCTGGGATTCCTCCTGGGATTCCTCCAGGAGTTCCTCCTGGGATTCCTCCAGGAGTTCCTCCTGGGATTCCTCCTGGAGTTCCTCCTGGGATTCCTCCTGGAGTTCCTCCTGGGATTCCTCCAGGAGTTCCTCCTGGGATTCCTCCAGGAGTTCCTCCTGGGATTCCTCCAGGAGTTCCTCCTGGGATTCCTCCAGGAGTTCCTCCTGGGATTCCTCCAGGAGTTCCTCCTGGGATTCCTCCAGGAGTTCCTCCTGGGATTCCTCCAGGAGTTCCTCCTGGGATTCCTCCAGGAGTTCCTCCTGGGATTCCTCCAGGAGTTCCTCCTGGGATTCCTCCAGGAGTTCCTCCTGGGATTCCTCCAGGAGTTCCTCCTGGGATTCCTCCAGGAGTTCCTCCTGGGATTCCTCCAGGAGTTCCTCATGGGATTCCTCCAGGAGTTCCTCCTGGGATTCCTCCAGGAGTTCCTCCTGGGATTCCTCCAGGAATTCCTCCTGGGATTCCTCCAGGAGTTCCTTCTGAGATTCCTCCAGGAGTTCCTTCTGAGATTCCTCCAGGAGTTCCTCCTGGGATTCCCCCAGGAGTTTCTCTTGGGATTCCCCCAGGAGTTCGTCCTGGAATTCCCCCAGGAGTTACTCCTGGAATTCCTCCAGGAGTTTCTCCTGGAATTCCTCCAGGAGTTCCTCCTGGAATTCCTCCAGGAGTTCCTCCTGGAATTCCTCCAGGAGTTCCTCCTGGAATTCCTCCAGGAGTTCCTCCTGGAATTCCTCCAGGAGTACCTCCTGGAATTCCTCCAGGAGTTCCTCCTGGAATTCCTCCAGGAGTTCCTCCTGGAATTCCTCCAGGAGTTCCTCCTGGAATTCCTGCAGGAGTTCCTCCAGGTCTTCCTCCAGGGGTTTCCCCCAAGAGTTCCTCCAGCAGATTCTCCTGGGATTCCTTTAGGAGTTCCTCCTAGGATTCCTCCAGGAGTTCCTCGTGGGATTTCTCCAGGAGTTCCTTCTGGGATTGCCCCAGGAGATCCTTCCGGGATTCCCCCAGGAGTTCCTCCTGGAATTCCCCCAGGAGTTCCTCCTGGAATTCCCCCAGGAGTTCCTCCTGGAATTCCTCCAGGAGTTTCTCCTGGAATTTCTCCAGGAGTATTTCATGGAATTTCTCCAGGACTTCCTCCTGGGATTCCTCTAGGGGTTTCTCCGGGGTTTCTTCCAGCAGTTTCTCCTGGGATTCCTTCAGGAGTTCCTCCTAGGATTCCTCCAGTAGTTCCTCCTAGGATTCCTCCAGTAGTTCCTCCAGGGATTCCTCCAGGAGTTTCTCCTGGAATTTCTCCAGGAGTATTTCATGGAATTCCTCCAGGACTTCCTCCTGGGATTCCTCTAGGGGTTTCTACGGGGTTTCTTCCAGCAGTTTCTCCTGGGATTCCTTCAGGAGTTCCTCCTAGGATTCCTCCAGTAGTTCCTCCTAGGATTCCTCCAGTAGTTCCTCCAGAGATTCCTCCAGGAGTTTCTCCTGGGATTTCTCCAGGAGTTCCTCCTGGGATTTCTCCAGGAGTTTCACCTGGGGTTCGTCCAGGAGTTCCTCCTGGGATTCAGCGGCTCCAGTATACAGGTAGTGGCAATTGTCCATTACGGTTCATGTTACTTTCCCCTGCTCGGGGTGGGTCTTTCCTCGGGCATACGACCCTTCCAAGTTACTCAACTATGTCAGTCAGTCAGTCAGTCAGTCAGTTATTCTTCTCTGATGATGATGATGGTACGATGAAGAAGGGGGCAAACTGGTCTACATGTGTGTTGCCGCACCGAGGAGGGAGGGAACCAGCCGTTTCCGCCAATAATAAGTGAAAACCGAGCAGAATGTCATCAGGAGCAGAGACTAAAGGGTCCTGGTGCTCGTCAACCCTTGAAGAGCATTGTTTTGGAAAATCTTTTGCCTGCCTGTTGGCTGGCTGGTTGCTGCTGGTCGGCCGCAAAGCCAAATGGGCATGGTGGACTGCCCGGCGGCCGACGGCAACTGCGGGTTCGGCGCTCCAGGCTCGTGTGTTTGACTGTTGGACCAGTGGACTGACTGACAAATGACGTACTGAAGGGCAGTAAAAAGTTGGTGTTCTTCACTTTGTTTTGTTTCGTTTTTTTCTTCTCTGGGGTTCTTGTACCATTATTGGAACATTAATCAGATGCGACGAACTGGGTGATAAAATTGAAATTATATTCCTTTTGGGACGCTGCTGTTGAACGGCCGGGGAGGAAACTTTTCGCATGATTTTTTATAATTCTTCGAGTTCGGCAGCTTGAATGAGTTTCTTCGGTTTCCGGGAAAGCAATAAAACAGCTGATTGAATGATGATTTGGAATACATTTATTTTTCCTTCGGGCAAATATGCTTGGATGTGGAAGAGATTTGAAATTTTATAGGTCTCTGGTGGTTCAGTGAGTAATAAAAACGTGTCGGGCAGTTTGAAAAGAAATATTATGCATGTGTTATAATATGTAGTATACCATTCACAATTTACCCAATGTATAGCATTTTTTTTCCAACAGCCTTCGAATTGTTTGCTTCTAAAGTAGGATAAACCCACAGCTCGTTTCGTATCGTCAATTGTTTTGGTTTGATTTGTACACGACAAGCCTGTGGATAAATTAATTAAAATTTCAAATCACGGGAAGCTTCTGCAGCGAACCGGTCCCTGGCGATCATCCCCAACTAAACTGACAGACCGCCCGAGGTCAAACACGGCGTGACATTTCCGTTTCGTTTTTCCACTCTGTGATGTGGATGTGATGTACCGTTTTGCGCTATGTAGATAAAGGTATTAGGTGGATAGCCAGGTAGGGGTAACGCAGAGAGCGCCAAAACCGCACACCATTGTCTGTGCCGATGATGACCGCGCACCAACAGCGAGTCAGTCGTTGATAATTCGGATTGTTGCTTCCATTCGGTCGTTCGTTCATGAAGAACTTTTCGCGGCAGTCACGTCGTTGCGATTGGTACCGGCAGTGATGCCAGAATCATGTTTTTTTCCACATGACTATCCTAACTTCAATTTTGGGAGTTCAACTATCAACTTGCAAAAAATTACACTTTCTAATTCTTACTCAGTTTCAGTCATGGTGGTGCAAAGGGCTGAACTTAAAAGTCCGGCCTTGCCCGCCATCGCCAACTTCCTCTATTTCCTTGTTGAGACTGAGCCGTCATGAGCCTTGGACCCTGCCTCTGTTGTGGTGTCATTTTTTTTTTTCTTTTTAACCATGAGGGAATAATCTGCTCAACAGACACTTTAACAGGTAGGTCCACGTAGTGTGGGATTAAGGACTGTCCTTTACAAAAAAAAAAATCAGAGGGGTGTGTACAAGACACAACCGCATGACGTAAACTACGTAAAGCAGTTTGTTATAAACGACAAAGGACTACTATGCAATTTCTTTGGATCAATAATAGAATTTGTAGTGGCTAATGGTTTTGAAAATCGTTAATTTTAACAATGTAAATTCTACAAGATTTTGGTGGATTCTGGGGATTTGATTTGGAAATATTTATAGCAAAGTTCGAAAGATAAGCAAAGCCTGAAGAAATTCCTTTATAGCTATACACTGTACACACAAGAAGATAGCGTACTCGCCAGATTCGGTGACACGACCGGATGATAAGACAAGCTGTTGCATTTAGTTTATGAGTAGTTTTCGAAATTCAGCGGTTTTGACACTTATGTGACCAGTGTCACTTTGTCAGAAAATCTACCGTTTACTCTTTCTTAAAACTGCTCTCAAAAGGGCTGTTTGAACAAGAATTTGATAAAAATATTGCATGTGTCATCAATAATTTCGTTGTTCTGCCAGCAAATGTCAGAACAGCGACAATGATAGGCTTTGTAAGAATAATTGGTTTGATAGTCTCAATTTTCAAACACTTGTTATGATGAAAAGGAATGCAATAGTGCAAAGAGCGCACTAGAGAAATGTTACCTTTTTTGCGACAAGATGCGGTTTGATTTCCACAGAATGCTTTTGATGTAGTTGGTTTCAAATTCTTGGCGGTAGCAACTTTCTTGGAAAATTCACCGTACCCTCTTTCAGAAAATTGGTGGCCCTCTGAAGAACTGTTCGAACCAATTTTACAGAAAATTGAGCTCCTATGCGTCAAAACATGGTTAAATTTCCGCGCCGCGCTTTTGATGCAGTTGATTTTAAATTCTCGATGGTTTCGACACTTTCACAATGCACATCAAATGCTTTCGAACAATTATCTCATTGAATATTTACATAATTTGGATTAATCATGCAAATTTTTAGGCAAAATTGTAAAGATTTACGAATTTTGCGAAGACTTACACACATTGAAAGATGGTAACACTGAGTAATACATTTCATCAAAATGAAATTTTCTTCATCATGTGAGAAGAAGAAAATGTTTTCGAAATTGCCAATCAACTAGCACAGTTTAAACAAATTTGTATTGAATAGCGCTCACAGTGATTGACACTTGTGTCCCGGGATTTCGTCCTAAGAAAATTATTCTTTCACTCTTGTGGGACATTTTCGTAGCCCTTACAAGGGCTGTTTTACTACAAGCGCGATTCAGCGGTGTAATTTTGTTGGCTTCTGCAAAGCTGCCCAGACGCCCGATGAAGTCAGAATGAAGAAAGTTTCCGCTCCTGCCGCACCAGAGATCTAATCCGGTGTGAACTGGTAAGCATCCCCAATGGTACCGCGCACGGCGATGCGAAGACGACTAGCAACAGCCGACGACCACCGCGCCCGGCTAGCCGAAGCATACTGAAGGGTGAAGCAAACGGAGAAACTGGCTAGCATTCTTCCGATGCGTTCCCCTCGAGGTGTGAATGATGAAAGATGAGAAGTCGTTTGTGTGACCCGGCGTCTTTCTTGGAAAATTATTCGGTTCTCTCTTGTGGAAAACATTTTCGAAGCCCTTAGAAGGGCTGTTTAAATCTATATGCTGAACAATAATTGTTTAATTATTGCGTACATGAGGTAAAATCCGGTAGTTATGACAATCAATTCCAGAACGGCAGCGTTTGCTTTGTGTGACAGGACAGCAAGCCCTCGCTGCTGCCGTGTCGCGTCAGTTTTGCTGTGCACAGTCCTGCAAAATATCAGTCTCAGTGCCTGTTTTGCAACCGAAAATGAATGACTGCGGCGGTCGTTTTCAGTTCCTCGATGTGAGAACTGACAGAGTCCGAGAGCTCCATTCGTGAGCGACCCAACAAGATCAATTCCCAATCATCCACACACTACTCATGCTGAAAGGCCAGTCGTCTCAAGCGGTGGCTTGTGAGAGTGAGTGCCCTATACGTTAGCACGGGTGAAAACACTCAACTACAGAAAATTGAATGGAAATTTAGCCCTGTCAGTTCTCGCTTTCAGCACGCTGCGTGCGAGTGTGAGTACCTATTTCATTTCGCTCCCGTGTTGCTGCACGGAAAGATCGATGTACACAGAACAAGGAGTAACTTTCACGCAGCGATCGAAAAGACAAAAGATTTCATGCAAACTTGTGTGAAAATTCACGCAAATTTGTGTAAACCCGGATCAGCACATTTTTTGTGCTGATCCAGTCGAACGCAAATATGAGTGAAAAATCCTTTGTCTTTTCGCAAGTTACTCATTCGCTGTGTACTTTCGTTTTAGGGTGTGATCGGAAAGCAACTTTGACAGGAAAACCAAAACAGAGAAAATGAAAAAAGCAAAATATCGCTATCATAAAGGCCTGTCGAAAAGTTGCAGCACTGGCTGTGCACCAGTGTGAACCGGTTGGTGGTGGCTGTTGTGCGGGACAACCGTTCGACTCGGCGACCAAAGCAAACTGAACTCCGCTTCCCGGCGATGCTTCTGCGTCGATGGGTCAAAGAATAATGAGCAAAGATGAGAAGAAGCAGTTTGCTTTTATACTGCACAAAGGTATGGATTCCCCTCTTGAACGTGATTGGTTAGATACGAGGGGAGTCAAAATCAATGATGCCATACAAATTTATCTGTAACTAGCTGTCCCGGCAAACTTTGTCTTGCCAAGCTGTAGTTGTTTGACAACTGTTGAGGTCATAACATAACGTCACCGCACTCTAGATTGGTTTCATTTCAATCGTGTTGATTTCCTTCTTAGCTCACGAAAATCAGTACTTTATCAAATTTCTTACTTTTCTAGTTGTTTTTCGTAACTTTTTGGACATATAAACACAGCCAACACGAATACGAACCGAACCGTGCAAGAGTCAAGCAGATCGGTTCATCCGTTCTTGAGTTTTGTTGCCTCAAAGGGACTTCAAACTCATTTTTATATATATAGACATTTATTTTTGCGGAATATTCAAAATAATTTAAAATGATAATTATTAGCCTTTTCAGACTGTTCAGAGTAGACTTAGGATTAATCAATATTATAATATTTGAAATTCGAAAATTCTTATGGAAATTTGGCAACGCTGGTTAACAATTTTCATTTTCCAGTAAACCAGCAAATTTTTCTAAGTTGGGCAAATTTCTATTTGATGCGCGCATAAGTTTATACACAGTACATTGAATTTAGAACTTATTCGACATCAAGCGGTTAAATTCTTTCCGATGAAAATTCCCAGTTGCTGTGTCATGCCTATCCGCTACCGCACTGGGGAAATGTGAATGAGCCACCATCGCCGCTGCTACTCGGTTGCTGTTGGTGCGTCTACCGCGCACGGCAGCGCTTTCGCTGTAGTTGGTTTTAATATCGTCGGTTTCCTGCAATAAAGTCACAACTCAAAATTTGTCATTTTTGAGATTTTGATGGCAAATTATGAAAAACTATGTAAAATTTCATCTCACAAAGACCCGTTCCAAAATTCGTTGTAAAACGCGAGATTTGGGCATTTTCACCAATTTTCCGCAGTAAGGGCACAACTCAAAATCAGTCAACTTTTTCAATAGTCGTTGTAAAATAGTTGTCAAAAATTCATGAAACAGATAGTCCTTCAGCCCCTTTCAATGATACAACAATCAAAATTTGTTTACTTTTGTCAAATGATGAGAGAAATAAGTGAATTTGCAGGAGGTGCTTCATGATTGCCAATTTTCAAACGCTTATTCTGAAAATTCACATTTGCAGGAAACCGACGATATGTCGGCACTTACGTGTTTGCTTTCTAGGATAATTCTGAATGAACTCTTATGCAGAAATTTAAAATTGTAGCCCTCACAAGGGCTGTTTAAATTTGATTTCGCCACACCAAAATATATTCCACTTGCAGGGGGGATATTTGCCTCCGGCGAAGGTGTTGGATCCGATGTTGAAATTTCCATTCCGTTGCTGCCGGGCGCATCCGCTACCGCACTGGGAACACGCGATTGAGCCACTACCGCCGGTGCTGCTTGGTTGCCGACGGCACGTCCAACGCGCTCGGCAGTGTGAAGCAGAATGGGAGAGCGAAAATGCTCTCTCCCGCTCCACCGCGGTCGACGCTCGGAAGAATACTAACCCGACGTCTCCACTAGACAGAAATGTCTTGCCATTTTGCTGGACAGATGTGTCATGACAGAAATGTTCTCTCGCTGTTTGCATGGAAAGCAGCGGTGTTGATCATTTCTGTTACGTTTTCTCTTTCTGGCAGCAAAATGGCAAGAAATTTCTGTCTAGTGGAGACGTAGGGTAACTCAGACCGGCAGCGCTCTGCCGATGCGTTCCCATCGAGTAGTCGAAGAGGACTAATGGAAGATGAGAAGAAGCACTGAAGCCCGTTTCTTTTGTGCTTGCACGTCATTGCACAATGGTCCGAGGACCAACATTAAGTGGAAAAAATTAATAACTCAAAAACCATCCAAGATAGAGTCTTCATGTCTTCTAGACATTTGCTCGTGAGTCCAAGCCGCGTTATATGCAAAAGTGTCCTAAACGCCAAATCTTAAAATACTTCATATTTCAGCACCTAACTTTTTTATTTCAAAAGATATCGAAATAAAATGTTCTGCAAAGTTGAAGAAGGTAAAAACCCCGACAACTTTTTCGAAGAGCAGTTTTTTCTATCTCTTCAATCTGAGGAGATATAACTTATTGAAGAAATAAAAAGTCCGAAATCGGTTTTTTTGTCATATGTCAAAAACTATCATTTTTTCAAGCCTACTATGTTCAGAGCAATTGTACATATTGCCAAAATACACATTTCGTCAGAAGACATCAAAGCTGTACGATGTTTCTATCAAAAGATATAAGTATTTTTGTACTTTTTTAAGCCAATTTTTCTAGCGTAAAATTTGAAAAAGGCGCAAGTGAATCTTTAATTTTCTCCCACCACCGGATCTAGTATGACAAAAACTGCATTTTAACAAATTTTGGAGAGGGTGTTTTTTTGTTTTGCGTTTTAAATGTGATTTGACTATGACCGTATTTTAGGCATCAAATTCACGAAAAATGACATCCATAATGTCCGAGTTCAACATCTACTCGTGTTTCAAGATCACTTATCTTAAACATTCGAGTAGCGATGAACCCAATGTTGTCTTTTTTGTTTTGTTTTGTTCCTTTGTGTAAGTGAGCAAAAATATAAAACAAATTCCCTATAGTTTTTCGATTTCTTGATTCATCAGATATATGCATCTGGTGATCGTATGCAAATTTTAAATTGAATTGTGGACCGTCCAGTTATATATGTTTGACATATATTATGAAAGGCCTTTGATCCTAGGATAGGATGCGACACGTAGTCAGTCAATTTCGTCAACGATCAAAATCAAGTGCTGCCACTTTTCTTTATTCCAAATCTTTAAAACTGTTTAACTTTAACGATTAAAGTTTTGATGCATATTTCGCACCATAAAGCACTATTTGCAATTGCAATAGCGTAACTTGCTACTAAAATTGCTTTCAAACGCAAGCTCTTTCAATTATGATGAAATCTATCAAAAAATCAATTGATTTTGCACCAAATCAATGGTTTTAACCGGTGTCAAGCCATGGGAGTCACATTAGGTTGATTTGCTTTTGAATGCTGACATATTTGAGGCGATAAAGCTTGAATAAAAAAATACAATGATTTTAAATATTGGTATCAAATGCTAAACCTACAAACTAGCAACACGGCCAAGCCAACAACAAAGCGATATGATCGCAGCAAACGGATATCAATTTCGACCAATCAGCGACTGGTCTCCGTTTGACAGCAAATTGGTCTCAAATTGACTGACTACGTGTCGCATCCTATCCTAGGATCAAAGGCCTTTCATAATATATGTCAAATATATATAACTGGACGGTCCACAATTCAATTTAAAATTTGCATACGATCACCAGATGCATATATCTGATGAATCAAGAAATCGAAAAACTATAGGGAATTTGTTTTATATTTTTGCTCACTTACACAAAGGAACAAAACAAAACAAAAAAGACAACATTGGGTTCATCGCTACTCGAATGTTTAAGATAAGTGATCTTGAAACACGAGTAGATGTTGAACTCGGACATTATGGATGTCATTTTTCGTGAATTTGATGCCTAAAATACGGTCATAGTCAAATCACATTTAAAACGCAAAACAAAAAAACACCCTCTCCAAAATTTGTTAAAATGCAGTTTTTGTCATACTAGATCCGGTGGTGGGAGAAAATTAAAGATTCACTTGCGCTTTTTCAAATTTTACGCTAGAAAAATTGGCTTAAAAAAGTACAAAAATACTTATATCTTTTGATAGAAACATCGTACAGCTTTGATGTTTTCTGACGAAATGTGTATTTTGGCAATATGTACAATTGCTCTGAACATAGTAGGCTTGAAAAAATGATAGTTTTTGACATATGACAAAAAAAACCGATTTCGGACTTTTTATTTCTTCAATAAGTTATATCTCTTCAGATTGAAGAGATAGAAAAAACTGCTCTTCGAGAAAGTTGTCGGAGTTTTTACCTTCTTCAACTTTGCAGAACATTTTATTTCGATATCTTTTGAAATAAAAAAGTTAGGTGCTGAAATATGAAGTATTTTAAGATTTGGCGTTTAGGACACTTTTGCATATAACGCGGCTTGGACTCACGAGCAAATGTCTAGAAGACATGAAGACTCTATCTTGGATGGTTTTTGAGTTATTAATTTTTTCCACTTAATGTTGGTCCTCGGACCATTGTGGATTGGCTGGATAAAATTAAAACATGGGTTCACTATTTCCAAATTTTCAATATTTAGTTATTGAAAATAGTAACTTTTGTGTATTGTAGAAAATTGCTATAAAGTTTTCCTATCGATTCGTGCTAAAATCCGAAAAATCCATCGATAACTTTTTGAGTTATAGCGTTTGAAATCTGATGCAATTTCGTGACGGTCGCAAAATTTAGATTTTCATTTTGCACCCGGTAGGGTAACCAATATAATTTGGACCCCCATATATTTTGGACCCCCGGGGTCGTTTTACCACGATTTTCACAGATTTAAAGGAGAGATGACGAATACTTTTAGAATCACTCGTAAAGTTAGATTACTCTGCACGGGCAGCAACCATTTCCTCACTGAAAATATCATGATTTGCCTTGAATTTAATTTTTGTCAATCTCGCCATCCGTGCGAGTGCGACTACATGTTTACGAAAAGAGAATGTGGTGCTGAGGAAACTTGCAGATGTAAACAAAAACGTTTATCATTCTAGCGCCATAAATTCGCGAAGTTCTTCTAATTTTCCTTTGTCAATCAAGTGTTTAGAATGTGATCCAGCATATACAAGTGGCCGTTTCTTCAAAAATAGTTTTAAACGGGTTTAAACACCGGGTGTCCAAAATATATATTTAAGAGGGTCCAAAATGTATTGGGGTGTCCAAAACAGTGTAAACTGATGCTTCAGAAATGAGTTATTTTAATTGAATTTTCAGCCGGAAATGACCTGGTGGGTATTTTTAGCGGACAGTGGGGGCTTTAACGATCATATTAACATCATCATTATGTGTTACACCCTCTGAATCTGTTTAATTTTGACTAAAATTCAAACCAATGTCCTCTAGGGGTCCAAAATACGACCGTTACCGTGGTACAGTACCGTACCTTCCCCATAGACGTAGTTTACGTCAAAAGTAAAAGCCAAGACTATTCTTTTCTCGACCCATTATTGCTACGCTCGAGTGCTTTCCTGGCGGTTTTTGTAACCGACAGTAAAGCGTCTACGATCGACCTACCCTTCCGGAAGCCGAAAACTGACTGCTAGAGAGACCATTTACACCCTCGGTGTGCCTCAACATTCTATTGGGGATGATGTTTTCGAGCACCATCCCCGCCGTGACGATCAAGCATATTGGTCTACTTATATACAGACGGGTCTCCGGGTGGTTTCCCCGCCTTTGGCAATAGAACCATTCTCTGCCTTTTCAAAACTTCCGGGAAAACTCCCTCGTCTAGGCATTTCTGCATAGCTGACCTAGACATCTCGGGAGCCTCTGCAAGAGCTACTTTTAAGGCCAGGTTCGGAACTCCGTCCGGACCTGAGGCCCGACCTACGCTAAGGGACTTAGCTATCCCCGCTAGTTCCACATCGATGACTCTTTCTTCATTGCCAGCCCTTCGAAAAGAGGCCAAGGACTAGGATCATGACGCGGAAAAAGCCCCTCGTTGATCTCCTCCAACATTTCTGGAGATTGCTTTGTAGGCATCATTGCACTTTTCGTCTTCACGATCACGATGCGTATTCGCATTGGCGCTTTGACAGAGAACAGGCCTTTTTGCTCTTATCTCGGTCTTCAGCAAGGTTCTTGCAGCGGCGAACGCCACCCGCCGTTCGTTTCGCTCTTCCACAGATTGTGTTTGCGGTGCAAGGTTTGGAATCGCTTGAGTCCGCCAGCAAGCCGGTGGCCTCCCATTTCTAGGGTGGACTTGCCTAGGCATGGTCGCATCGTACGCATGTGAGAGCACCGCTACCAGCTTGTTGCCGTGTAAACTAAGTGAGCCTTTATAAATGTCCCTTCGTCGAAGTATGATGTCTTGCACCTGCGAGGGCTTGGCCTTGGCCTAGCCGCCTTTTCCTCTACCCGTTGCCTGTTTTTGTAGTCGATAATGTAGCGAACCGTCGGTGATAGCTGTAGCCATCGTCTACTCTCCAGTTTGAACTACTTGTTAGGCCAGGACTACAAAAAGTAACTCCGCACCGTTGCGACTGAATTTACTCTTGGTACCGACATTAGCCATGTCGACATCCAGTATGGCCAGTGTCTTTAGCAAGATCTGGCCCCACTGGTTCGTGAAACGGCTTCCCCATTCCACGGCCCAGGCATTAAAGTCACCCGCTATTACCACCGGCCTTCGCCCTGTTAGCACGGTCGTCATACAGTCCAGCTTCTACGTGATCTGCTCTATCGGCCTCCACGGAGGCGCATAACAGCTACAGAAGAAGAGTCCGTTTACTTTGACGACCACCCCCGAAGCCCTCATAGGTAGTAGACACCAACTCCTGGACGGTATATGTACCCGTCATCCATATCGCCGCCATTGTTCTGGATCCATCAGCGACCCAATTGCCGTTGCCGGCGGGTACTCGGTATGGGTCTGCTATGATGGCGATATCCGTCCCCCACTCAGAAACCGCCTGACAAAGCAGCTGCTGAGCTGCGTCACAGTGCGTTAGGTTCAGCTGCGATACCTGCACTGTGATTTGTTCACTGCGGCTTTCTTGAAGACCGCGAACATTGGACCACCCGTTGGATGCCTGTTATTCACTGATTTTCTGGTTCAAATCAGACAAATGAGTCCAGCCTTGTGCCTTATGTTCCTCGGTGCCGCATCTCCTACACAGTTTGCTTCTGTCAGGGCCTTTGCAGCCCCATGACTTGTGCCCTGGTTCCAGACACCTGAAACAAACCTCCGGTGGCTCGTGGAAGGTCAGATGATATACCCACCAGCCTACCTTGATTCTCCCTACTTTTACGTCCGCCGTAGTTAGCTGAACCTTGTCTACCTGTGTCCCTGCCATCCTCTTCCGTAAGTCGCCATCTATAAGTTGCCTTGTTGCCGCAGTGCCGTGATGAGCTCTTCCACTTCGGTGACCTCGTCTAGGTTTTTCACCTTCAGAGTCTCCTCTTGTGTGAGGGCCCTCACCTCTTTCCCTTCGCCAAGGACCTCTTCCGCCAAACTTTTGTAGGAGGCGCCCTTGCGTTTCTTATCACGCTACAGCTCCAGGATCATCTCACCCGTATCGTCTGATACTGTGTAACCGAGGTGGATTCCTACATATACACATATTTTTTAGCCGAACAAATCGATGTTCATTCATTGGCGCTTCTGACGGATGATCTGCTCATAACCATGGGGATTACTCAAATGGGACCACGTGTCATCATCATGCGGATGGCAGAAGAACTCAAATCACGGAAGGCGGACTCTGGAAGTCCACGAGAACCACAAATCGCAGGTCCAAGCGCGCGGTCAGCGAAGATCCTGACGCGAAAAGATTTCGAGGATGACATCGGATTTCGAAATACCTATCTTTATCGCGTCCTTGATAAGGGTATTGTTCCTGACCAGAAGGACTTGCATGCTTTAACGAGAATTGCATGCAAGTCCATTGATGACCGCATCAAAGCAAGTGGAAGCTACGCGGATGTCCACGAGATGGTGGCGTTGGCTAAGCGCATCATCGAGCTCTTCCCTCAACTGAGGGAAACCAGAGCTAATAGCGATGCGCCACCAGAATCAAGATTTTTTTTTGGAAGCACGGAGGAGAAAAAGGAGGTGCGCACACTGGGTCCATTTTTCATCACTGCCGCAACGTTACCCGCCGGCTTCCGGAACATCTCAAAAAGTACAAACGTGTTAGTGCGGCAACAAATGATGTTTGCGAGGTAACCGACGAGCTGCTGGATAGGGTGCAGGCGTTATCAACCGTAGAAGCAACACGGCAAAACATATTACATATTCGTGAAGAAATTAAGGCTTGCTTCGTGATGCACAAAAATTTGTTGCATCAGAAAAATGCGGTGCATGGAGTCCTGGCCATCTTACCGCATTTGCGGTCATTCGGGGGCCTAATGATCCATGAAGCATTCCTTCGCCTGCACCCGGAATGCATTGATGAAGGCAGTTTGCAGGAGGTCTGCAAATAGGGACTTTCGCTGTCCTCTCGATTCGTTCTGGTGCCGGACGTTATTCTTCGTGGCTGCCTTAGGATCCTTAGGAACATCTCGAACCGGGAGAAGCGTACCCCTATATCGTCTGCGTCGGTACCCCGATGGGAACCGGCCGATACTTTGTTTATATCGGGGACGAACCGATAGTAGAGGTCGAAAACTCGACCATTGCTATCGGCATCGTTTTGCGATCATTCGAGGTAGTCGGTATCAAGGTCCCGCAATCACTGAGCATGCTCTATGATTTCATGGCATGTGCCGTATTTAAAATTAAACCAAACAGCAAATGTGCTGCGGTAACTAAAACTTTAAAAAAATTCGAGGAACACAGGGCCGATCACCTATACGATACGGGCCCTTCAGTACCGCATTAGGACTAAAACCAACAAGAGGAAAACAAATCATAAGTTGCAGAATTAGTCAATAAGAAAAAAAACGAACCCAGTTATGATTGTGATACGGAGATGATAGCAGCAGATTATGATGTACCAGGAAACAAGCCTTCATTTCTTCCCGAACATAAGCGACTCGAACCTTTCCAACAGCTCGTCCAGTACTGTCTGCGGGTGATCCACAGCGTGAAAGATCTAACCGCCCCATAACCGGCAGGTTCAAACAACCCTCGGCGTCCAGGGATCGAAGAAGATCATCCTCCGGACCGGTAGATTTGAGCAAGCCCATGGAAGTCTGCGGGTGACCCACACCGTGTTCGTCGGAATTAATCCCACCGCTGTCACCAAATGTAACCGAGGTGGTTAAGGGACTGATTCAAAAATAAAAGATTATCATGTTACCATGATACGCGGTACTGACCCCCTTTCTTTATTAAACATATCACTTAAGGGCGGACGGGACGGTCGGGGAAATATCCGCCATTGCTCTGTTGCTACTAAGATGGTAATCTCAGATTCTACTTCATATTTTGCAACAAAAACCTATCACTGTGTATGCTCACTTGCAGTGCATATGCTGATTGTTTTTCAGCATCTTCAGTGCGATAGAACTCGAGATTACCATCTTCAAAATCGCGAGGCAAATTGTTAGAAAGAGAGGCAAGATAGGAAAAATAACACGGCGTCCCGTTTCACCTTAAATACTAGTTTACATTATTCACCTCTCTCTCTCTTTCTTCTTTCACGCTTAACAGTTTTGTTTTTGAAGAGACAAAAACAATTGTAAGCGGAATTTTTCGCGTGACCGTGAAATGAACTTTTGTTTCTTTTGGTCAGCACAAACCGTTGCTCTTGGAGTGACTCGAAAAATATATACAAAGAAATGTTACGTAAGGGACAATTGTGACGACTCGTGATGGATGTAAGTAAGTCGGGTCGTCACAATTGTGCACGTCAGCTCCCAGATCCACGAGCTTGGCGACGCTTCGCATCGCTTCAAGACATCCGAGTACTTAGACTGTTCGGTCTTGATGACGAGCGCGTCGCCTTTCTTACGCTTGGTACCTACTCTTTTTATTACGCCTTTTTGGTTTGGCGTCCCTGACCTGCAGCTCTTCGTTCTTCCTTTTCCGCTCGTCTCCCTTTGGTAGAGGTCCTCTGTTTTATTTCACTAATGAAACTAGTACGCTCGTTTCAAGATAACTTTATTACACATCCGAACCGTACGTATACATGGAATCAACTGAACTGCATGTCGGGGTCATTCAAATACAACGCTCTGAGGGAGCGATCAATAACTACATAATATAACATCTTCCCCGTTTTGAAAATAAAAATTAATTCATTTCATAATCAAGATAACGACTCGGCAGTCTCAAGGTTCTTTTCGGTCTGGTGACGCTGTCCACTGGTTGATTGGTTTGCTTACGAGATGACCCATTTGCCGCCTTGCTTGTTGACGATACCGCAACGTTTCGAAGCGTTTCCTGTGATCCTTCATGACTGCTCGTTGAATTGTTGGCCGCAGAACAACTGGTTGAATCCATTGACGTATCCGCTGGTATTGTCGGTACCTCGTCAGGAGCGCTTGGTTTGTTCAATGATGGCTGGGAAGGCGTTACAGGTGGTTCTTTACGTGGTTTGAGATTTACGAGATCACGCCGATAACGAGCGCCATCTACATCAACGACGTACGAACGCTCATTCAATCTGCTGCAAATGTTTGCTGGTGTCCACTGCTTTGAAGTCTCTGGTTGAAGCTGCACATATACAGGTTGCCTCGTTTCCAAAGTCGGCAGATTACGAGTCCGTTTGTCGTAATGATACTTTGCCTTGCGTCTGTTGCCTTCTATTGCTTCTGGAACTCCGATTTGTGGCTTCGGGATGAGATTCTCTGCTGACATTGGTATTCCACACCGAGTGCTTCGAGAAAACATGCGCGCTACTGAGCTCGATCCGATTTTATTCGGCACGTTTCTCCAATGGAGAAGAGCATACCAGAAATCGACTCCCGACTCTTTGGACTTTTGTAGAAGACGCTTGGTTATCTTCACCGCTGCCTCTGCTTTTCCGTTCGCTTGTTGATGGTGTGGAGCCGACGTAGCATGCTGAAAATCCCATTCTTGTGCGAACTGCTTCCAATCTGCGTTGACAAAGTTTGTGCCGTTATCCGTTATAACCAGTTGTGGTCTGCCATGCCGCGAGAAATTAACCTTGCAAACCTTGATTGTGCTTTTCGGGGTAAGATCTTTGAGTATATCGACTTCAAAGAAATCAGAAAAGTGATCTACGGTCACCAAGAACTTTTTCTTTTCTCCCAGATACTCTGCAAAAAAGACATCCATAGAAACGACCTGGAACGGATGTACTGGGATTGCATGACTTTTCATTGGAGGTGACGGTTGTGAAGGTGCAAACTTCGCACAAATTTCGCATCGCATCACAGCTTCCTTGACCTGGCAGTTCATTCCTGACCAAAACAGGTTTGCGCGGGCCAGCTTCAAAGTCGCTTCAATTCCATTGTGACTCAGGTGGACTTTTTCCGTAAGCATCTTCCTCAAAGAGTGTGGTACAACAATTCGATCACTTCTAAACACGATTCCGTCTTGGGTACTCAATTCGTCGCGATACTTGAAGTACACCTTCGCTGCGTCCGGAACTCTATCGACAGAAGACGGCCAGCCCTGATTGATGTACTGAATGATTATCTGCATTGTAGGGTCAGTCTTTGTTTCTGAAATCACTTCGTTCAGTCGCTCGTCAGTGATACTGAGGTAGTTGCTCATGTTGATCGATTCTATTTCGTTGAAAATACGATAGATGTCTCGCTTATCGAAAAGATCGCCGGGCTGCTTCTCGTTCAATGGAGCTCTTGATATGGCATCAGCAACAACATTCTCTTTACCCGTGACAAATTGCAATTCCAGATTGTACCGCTGCAAGCATAGGAGCATATGTTGTAAGCGGCGTGGAGTGGAGAGTAACGCCCAAGTAACCATGACGCTGTATATAGAGCATTAATTTTGCTTTATAGTGTATTATATGACATGCGATATAAAGTTGTTATGTCATATAGGCACCATTAAAGTAGGTTAAAAGTCGAAAGTGGCGCTACTATTGTGGATTTAAAGCAAGCTTTACTGTGGTGATTGCTAAAGCATATAAAATGCTTGTACCTTATAGCTAATGCAATCAAATCGTATAGAGTGCATGCTTAATGCATCATGTCAAAAAAGAAAAAAAGTATGTTTTTCATTTTTCTATCTATTTTTATCTTCCGATACTCTCACTTTGAAGTTTTTTATTGTATTTCGGGAATTGAACCTAGACTGCTGAAACTGAACCACGATGAAACTCGGACGCGCTAACGTTGTGTACTACGATACCATGTATTTTGCACCTGGAAAAATGTGCAACATAAAGTAACGTATACTTTACTTAGCTCGTGCCTTATTGAGTTGTGTTTTCAGCAACTCTAAAAAATGTGCTGGGGTCTGAATGCCATCAGTTATGTTGCTCTCGAATATATATTCGTCTGTGTTGATTCAGTTTTTTTTGTTTTCATACGTGCTCACTTCTACCTAAATACAATAAATAAGAAACAATACAAACAACGCTTTAATCCTTCCTTTTATGAATTCGGGGCGTTATGTTAAATAAGGAAACCGATACCCCACATAATTTTTGTTCCCTCAGCATCTGATTGTTTTCATGTCCCAACCAGAAACCCAAAAACCCATATATAATATAAATTTTCAAACAGCAACATCTGAGCATGATAATCTAAGTGGTCCGCAGCAATCCATGAAAAATTTGGTTTGTTTTTCTTTTGTTTTGAATGGTTTTGTTTCTAAAAGTGTTTTACAGTTTTTTTTGAACTGAGCGATATTTTTCTGTTTACAATAATGGAAGCTTTAGTAAAGGCATGTATAAAGTAATAAATGCTTGCATTATTGATTGCTATAAAGCTTTTAACGTGGTAATGCAATGAAGCATTTTACAACGGCTCTATAGAACTATACAGAACTGTCAAAATCTCGTAATGCTTCAATGCTTTCATAATGTAGATTAAACGCTTCATTACTTGACAGATGTAAAATAAAAGTTATGTTGCATTAGCTAAACTATAATACGATTGATTTAATGTTATGATATAATGCTTGTGGTTACTTGGGCGGTTTCCGAAAAACAGCCAATAGTGGCTTATGGTCCGTCCGTACTATCGTCTTCGGGTTACCCACAATTAACTGATCGAATCGGGCACACGCGAACACAATCGCCAGAAGCTCCTTTTCGATCTGCGCGTAACATTTCTCCGTAGCTGTCAAAGTGCGTGATGCATACCCGATGACCCCTTTCTCCTGGAACACCGCAGCGCCCATCCCAAATGAACTCGCATCGCATTCTATCACGAGTGGCTGGTTCACATCGTAGTACTGTAATGACTTCACATCCGCAACTATCGCCTTCATTCGGTTAAACTCCTTCTCTTCTGCTGCCGTCCAAGTCCAAGTTTCCCTTTCCGAAATCAATCTTCGTAGTTCTGTGCTTTCAGCACTGAGGTTTCTGATATAGCGCCCGAGGTAATTCACCATGCCGATGAATCTCTGCAGTTGCTTGCGATCTGTTGGCGTTGGAAACTCCTTGATGGTGGCTATTTTGCTCTCATCTGCCTTCAAACCCTGATTTGTTAAAACATGCCCGAAAAACTTGACTGATGTTTCGCACAGTTTCAATTTGCTAAGGTTCAGCTTGATGTCGCTTCTTTCCAGTCGCCTACACAATTCCTTCAGATTCCGGTTGTGGTCCTCTAACGCTTCCTTTAAAGATTCTCCAGAGCCGTAGATTAGCACGTCGTCGGCCAAACATTCAACTCCTTTCAGTCCCTGAATTGCTTCCTGCAGTTTAGCTTGAAAAATCTCCGGTGCTGGAGCTATACCGAAGGGCATTCGAACCCATCTGTACCTCCCAAAAGGAGTCCAAAAGGTCGTCATCCGACTGCTTTCCTCGTCCAAGAGTACATGCCAGAAACCCTTCTTCAAATCGACTGTAGAGAACACCTTCGCTCGGCCTAGTTCTGGCAGAATTTCGTCGATTGTCGTAAACTGGAGCCGAGGACGCTTCAATGCTTTATTGAGTGGAATAGGGTCCAAGCATATACGAACTGACCCCGTTTGGCCACCCCGTTTAACCAGAACGATGTTGCTAACCCACTCAGTGTGCTGGTTTTCCTTAACGATAATGCCGTCTCGCTCTAACTTTCGCAATTCATCTTTCAGGAGTTCACGCATAGCAATAGGAACTCGTCGAGGTTGCTGGGTAGAGGGAACAACATCGGGATCAACTTCCAAAGACACAACTCCCGAGAACTTTCCATATCCCTCAAAAAGCTGCTTATGCTCCTGAATTATCTGTTCAGCCTTGATTCGGTAAATGTTGAGAAGATCTTGCTCCGATCTTGGGGGCTGAAGCACCACCGAGTGGCAAAACTTAACATATCCAAGTTTTTTACATACCTTTGCTGATAGGAGAGGCATATGATTGACATTATCGACTTGTAACGCCAGCGTGTACCTACGGTCGCCGCGTCGACAAGGAATCCTGACCTCGCCGAGTACTGGAATCGCAGCTCCTCCAAAACTTTGTAGGCGGTACTTAGAAGTTAGAAGGCAGCAGTTCGGGACATTCACCGCCTGCCATTTTCTTCAGCCAATCCACTCCTACAAGGCTCGTATTTGCGCCGGTATCCAGTTCACAGCGTACCGATTGCCATTTATCGCTGACGAACACTTCCAAATCCGCAAGCACGTTGCCTCCAGCGTCCGAATAATCATAGACTTTTCCGATAACCACTTCTTCTTCGCTCTCCGTTTCCGAATTGTCACTGTCCTCACTTTGGCTGGTGTCTGAAAGACTACCATCCTGCACTTTCTTCACTTTTCTCTTGTTCTTCATCTTCTTCTTACCGTCCGCCTTGCAGACCTTCTCAAAGTGGTTTTTTCCACCGCACCCACGACACCTCTTCCCTAGTGCGGGGCACGATCCCTTGGCGAAATCGTGCCAATCGCCACAGAACTTGCACTTCAAACTTTTCTTCTTGCTTTTCACCATGTTTACATCACCGCTGGCTTGTCCAACAGCCACGGCGTGTTTCTCTGATATCTCTTCCGCGCGGAACATATCGATCGCTTTCGCCAAAGACAGATTCTGGGTCGTTAACAACTTTGCTCGTAGCTTTGGCCATTTATTGGCGGTCATCACTTTGTACATCACAAACTCTTCCTCCAAAGCACCGAAACGACACAACTTCGCCAATGATTTCAACCGAGCAACATATTCATCGATGCCCTCTTGCACTTCTTGCATCATGGAAAAATAATCGTACCAGTCAACCATTTTGTTTCGCTCGCGAACCACTTTCACCTTAATTGCCGCAATTGCGGTGTCCGGATCTTGCATTTGTGCTGCCGTTAGCTCAAAGTTGAAATACTTTTTGAGCGCAGAATTGCCAATCACTGATAACACTAGTTTACAGCATTTTTGAACTCGGTAAGCTGATGATCATTTTTGGTGTAGAATCATGCCCTGAGTTCGAAAACGCGAAGGAAAAAAATTACAGTAGAGCGGAAATTTTTTCGACTTTCCATTCAAGGTTGATGATTTGAAATCGATTTTTGTTCTATTTTTAAGCAACGTCGCTCACTTCACACATCTCATTCTTCGTAATCAATGCTCCGATTGAGCTGAATTTTTTACTGTAACTTGCGTACATATGATATGTTAAATAAACGTTGTCCCTTCGAATCTCGCAGAGGGTTACGGCAAGGTGATGGTCTTTCGTGCTTGCTGTTCAACATTGCTTTGGAGGGTGTAATAAGAAGAGCGGGGATAAACACGAGTGGGACGATTTTCACGAAGTCCGTTCAGCTGCTTGGTTTCGCCGATGATATTGATATTATTGCTCGTAAATTTGAGACGATGGCGGAAACGTACATCCGACTAAAGAGTGAAGCCAGGCGAATCGGATTAGTCATTAATGTGTCGAAAACAAAGTACATGATGGCAAAGGGCTCCAGGGAGGAATCACCGCGCCCGCCACCCCGAATTCATATCGACGGTGATGAAATCGAGGCGGTTGAAGAATTCGTGTACTTGGGCTCACTGGTGACCGCCGACAACGACACCAGCAGAGAAATTCAGAGGCGCATTGTGGCAGGAAATCGTTCTTACTTTGGACTCCGCAGAACTCTACGATCGAATAAAGTTCGCCGTAACACGAAGTTAACCATCTACAAAACGCTGATTAGACCGGTCGTCCTCTATGGGCACGAAACATGGACCCTACGTGCAGAGGACCAACGCGCCCTTGGAGTTTTCGAACGGAAGGTGTTGCGTACCATCTACGGCGGAGTGCAGATGGAAGACGGGACTTGGAGAAGGCGAATGAACCACGAGCTGCATCAGCTGCTGAGAGAACCAACCATCGTCCACACCGCGAAACTCGGGAGGCTACGGTGGGCGGGTCACGTCATCAGGATGTCGGATAGCAACCCGACTAAAATGGTTCTCGAGAGTCATCCGACCGGTACAAGAAGACGTGGAGCGCAGCGAGCTAGGTGGGTCGACCAAGTGGAGGACGATCTGCGGACCCTACGCAGAGTGCGGAACTGGAGACAAACAGCCATGGACCGAGTGGAATGGAGGCGGCTACTATGTACAGCAGAGGCCACCCCGGCCTTAGCCTGACCGGTAAGGTAAGGTAAATAAACGTTGAGAAAGAATTTTTAGATTGTTTTTTTCTTATTGAAAAAAATACATTTCTCCATATATTTTTGGAAATTTGGCTAAAATTTAAGAAGATCGTCCCTAAAACTCGCCAATATCTTGAATTTCATCAATCTGACGCAAAACCTGCATTCAGATGATCAAATGGTATTGTATTCAGCTTTTAATTTATGGAAAAAGATTTGAAATTGGTTGAACAAAACGCAAGATATTTGAATTTAAGTAAATTCCATATTTTTAAAAGTTGTAAAACTCGATATTGAGCTAAAACTCAAAAACTGCTCTACTTTAAATTTTTCAAAGCACGGTTTCGAAACCAGCACTAAATTGTGCTTCAAAAATGTTGGTCGTTGACAGAAGTTCACGACTTTCATTTTATTTTGTAAACTAGTGTCACAGTACACTTCGTAACCTTTACGTCTTCACGAGTCTCACGTGATCCTGCTCACACTGCAAAATGTTTTTGCTGGTAAACAGCAAACTTTCTGATTTTTGACGTGCTGATTGCATTCAGCAATACAAATTACTGAGTATCCAATTATTTTTCAACTTGCTGAACCATCCAGCAATTTTGACAGGTGATCAGCAAAGTTGTGCTGAAATTCAGCAAAAATGTTGCTGAAATGCAGCAATTTCTTTGCTGATTTTTGGCGTGCTGGAAGCATTTCAAAAATTTTGGTGTGTAGCATCGTCCATCGACTTACGAAGTCGTAACAGGGCAGTTTTCAGGTCCTAACTTACATATGTTTGACTTCGTGGACGCAAAGTCGATGATGTTGCCAAGCTACTGCTTAGCCACCTCGATCGCGGGCAGTCCTTCTCTTCGTTGGTAAATGGCCCACATCAACCAAGCTCCGTCCTGGATCTTCACCGGCAGGCTTGCCGAGGAGTGGATTAGAGCTCCAACGCTGGAGCTACGTGTGCGTGCAGGTTCCCGCTTCTACCACCTCGCTTCTCCTTAATGGAGGTTAAGGACGAAATACGGTGTGGGGTGCCCACTTTTGGATTCAATTCATAGCCAGGAAAATATATTTGTCCAATGCTAATAAGTCTGAGTTTGGTAAACCATAAACCAAGTGGCTGTACTGTGCAAACTTCAAACTCGTACAAACGTTATGGGAGCGCAAATTTTCATATAGACCGTAAAATCGGTGTACGATGAGAATGCTTAGAGTATTACGTCTGTTTGTCTGCTCTTTTACCGTCATGACGCGCCATGGCCAATGCCACATACTGTCGTCACACAAATCGCATAGAAAGATTCATAGCTGGTTTTGGCGGTGCCAAAGGGGCGTTTTTAAAAGTTTCTGAGGGTCTACGTTACGAGGGATCAGAGCGAGTTCAAGGAGGGTTTTTGTAGATATTTCAGGAAGATTCAGAGGGTTTTCAGCGGGTTTCGGAGGCGTTACAGGTGCCTTTTCGAAGACTTCGTAGGTCTCACATGCGTTACAAGGGATACGAGCGAGTTTCAGGGTATTCTAAGACATTTCAGGAAGCTACTGAGGATTTTCGGCTGGTACCGGAGGCATTACAGTGAGGATTCGCTTGTTGGGTCACGACTGCGCCCCGATTACCGAACCGTGTTCGTTCGTTGGGGCAACTGACAACTGATCAAAATGCTGTATATACACGCAAGAGACAAGAAATACGTCACGAAACACTCACATACTTGCGCAAATGTTCTGTATGTGACGGTGGTCAGACGTCAAAATCGTTTTGACATCGATTTTGGCATTGACATTGCTTTGGGGCAGTTCATAAGCCACGTAAACCAAATTTTGGCCATCTCAGACCCCCCCTCCCCCTCGTAGACTTTTGTTCATGCAAAAATTTGTATGGAGCGTAGACTTTGTTCAGACCCCCCCCCTTCCCCCAAAAAGTCTACGTGGTTTATGAACGGGCCCTTTTTAATTGGGTTTTTTTTTCCTTCTAAACCATAGGGGGATAAATCTGCTCATCAGACACCCTAACAGGAAGGTTAGGGTAGTGTGGGGATGAGGCCGTCTTCTACAATGCCGGTAGAAGCCAGGACTACTCTCTCCTCGACCCACTAAAACACATTCCTATGGTCGCCAAACCCTACGTCTCTCCGGAACCACCAAGAAGGTATTGCTTCAGAGAGGGGCTAGTGCATATCGCACCCTCAAGGTTAGCTGCCGTAGCCTAGCAGCAACGAACATCGATGACTCGCTCTGGAGAGTCCATCACGATAGCATGCTGGCGCTTAGCCAGTTTCCCGAGTGGTCCTCGCCACTCCCTTTGTCCTCGGAAGGCGGGCAGGGTCAACCCCGCCCGCGCCCTACTGCTGAGCGGACATCAAGAACTGATGCCCACATGCAACCCGATCTGACCTGCTGAAGGCAAGGGTATCACTACCCTTCAGGCCTTATCAGCTGCATCCGTAGGTTGCAGACAGCAGGGTCTCACCTACCCCGACCCTTGCCGGGGACCCCTTTCCAACCGCGGGCTCAGATCCAACCCAGTAGACTGACGCCACGACAGCACCGCTACCGGGACTTCCTCTCCGCGGCCACTTAATCGCTGTAAGGGTCGATCTCGACCGCAGGGCACCGGTATGACCTACGAAGCCGATTCCGAACCCCTGGACCACCTCTTGTACTGCATCTGGACTAGCCATTCTCCGAGTCCACGCGCCACCTCCTTTGTAGCTCCCAGACGATATGGGTGATAGCCGTTGAAACGGCATTCCAGCTAATCTCATGCCTACACATTCTCTGGACCAAGTTGTCCGGAGTTGTGTCCTCCCCGCATGTGGCAAGCATGCGGTCACGCATTGTGCGAAAACGCGGGCACACGAACAAAACGTGTTCCGCCGTTTCCTCTAAACCATTGCACACTGGGCATTCAGGAGAATCCGCATGCCCGAAACGGTGTAGATACTGTCGGAAGCAACCATGACCTGTAAGGACCTGTGTCAGGTGGAATGAAACTTCCCCATGGCGCCTATTAATCCAACTATCTACCCTCGGTATCAACCTATGGGTCCACCTTCCTTTGGTGGAACTGTCCCACGCGCGCTGCCATTTGACCATAGAGGCCATCCTGACAGTCTTGCGTATGCCTCTTGTGCCGCGCATTTCGAAGCACTCCATATCCTCACTGATAAGAATGCTGATGGGCACCATACCAGTAATGACACAGAGAGCGTCGTGTGACACGGTACGGTACGCGCTTGCAACCCTCAGACACATAAGCCTGTAAGTACTTTCCAGCTTCCGTCGGTAGCATTCAGTACTTAGCGCGGTACCCCACGCCGGGCCGCCATACCTAAGTATGGACGTAGCAACACTAGCCAGAAGCTTGCGCTTACTGGCGTACACCGCTGAGCTATTGGACATCATCCGGGACAGTGCCGCAATAGCTGTGGAGGCTCTTTTACAGGCATAATCGACGTGGCTACCGAAGGTAAGCTTATCGTCGATCATCACGCCCAAGTGCTTGACAGAGCGCTTCGACAGGATAGTGCATTCTCCTACACTGATCTCCGTCTGCTGCGCCGACTGCATGTTGTTAACAACCGTCACCTCTGTCTTGTGGTGAGCCAGCTCCAGTTTTCTGGACCGCATCCACGCCTCCACAACCTTGATCGAGTGGTCGGTAGTCAACTTCACCTCCTCGATCGTTTCACCGTAGACTTCGAGCGTAATATCGTCGGCAAATCCGACAATCACCACTCCCACTGGGTACTCTAACCTCAACACCTCGTCGTACATGACATTCCATAACACCGGACCCAGGATGGAACCTTGCGGGACTCCTGAGGTTATGTGAAAGCACTTCCGACCCACCTCCGTGTCGTATACTAGTACGCGATTCTGGAAGTAGCTTCCGAGAATCTTGTACAAGTACTCCGGTATCCCCAGACGCAAGAGCGCATCAGCAATAGCAGCCCAACTGGCGCTATTAAATGCATTCCTTACATCCAGAGTCACTACCCCGCAAAAGCGAATTCCCCTCCTCTTAGGCTCGAGTGCTTTCTCGGCGGTTTTTGTAACCGACAAGATAGCGTCTACGGTGGACCTCCCCTTCCGGAAGCCATACTGGTTGCTCGAGAGACCATTTACGCCCTCAGTGAACTTCAACATTCTATTGAGGATGATCTTTTCGAGCACCTTCCCCGCCGTGTCAATCAAGCATATTGGTCTATATGCCGACGGGTCTCCGGGTGGTTTCCCCGCCTTTGGCAATAGTACCAGGCTCTGCCTCTTCCAAGCTTCTGGGAAAACTCCCTCGTCCAGGCATTTCTTGAGCGCGGCTTTTGCAGCGGCGAACACCACCCGCCGTTCGTTTCGCTCTTCCTCTGATCGTGCTCGCTGCATCCGCCGCCTAGCCCGTAGGCAGGCGCGGCGCAGGTCCGCAATCGCGTCGGTCCACCAGTAAGCCGGTGGCCTCCCATTTCTAGGGTGGACTCTCCTAGGCATGGTCGCATCACACGCACGTGAGAGCACCGCTACCAGCTCGTCGCCGTCTAAACCGAGTAAGTTTCGCTCACGGCGGAGCGCTTCCCTAAATACCTCTTCGTCGAAGTATGATGTCTTCCACCTACGAGGGCTTGGCCTTGGCCTAGCCGCCTCTTCTTCTATCCGCTGTCTGCTGTTGTTGTAGTCGATACTGTAGCGAACCGCCAGGTGGTCGCTGTGAGTGTAGCCATCATCTATTCTCCAGTTCGAACTACTTGTTAGGCCAGGACTACAAAAGGTCACGTCAATAATTGACTCCGCTCCGTTTCGACTATAGGTACTCTTGGTACCGACGTTAGCCAAGTCGACATCTAAGATGGCCAGTGTTTCTAGCAGGATCTGACCCCGCTGGTTCGTGAAACGGCTTCCCCATTCCACAGCCCAGGCATTAAAGTCACCCGCTATTACCACCGGCCTTCGCCCTGTTAGCACGGTCGTTAAGCGGTCCAGCATTTGCGTGAACCGCTCGATCGGCCACCGCGGAGGCGCATAACAGCTACAGAAGAAGACCCCGTTTACTTTGGCGACCACGAAGCCCTCATAGGTAGTAGACACCAACTCCTGCACGGGGTATTTACCCGTCGTCCATATCGCCGCCATTTTCCTGGTCCCATCCGAGGCCCAGTTGCCGTTGCCGGCGGGTACTCGGTATGGGTCCGAAATGATGGCGATATCCGTCTCCCACTCAGAAACCGCCTGACAAAGCAGTTGCTGAGCCGCATCACAGTGGTTCAGGTTCAGCTGCGTTACCTGCACTGTGATTTGTTGCTCACTGCGGCTTTCTTAAAGGCCGGGCACCCTGGACCACCCATCGCATGTCTGTTTTTCGAGGTTTTCCCGGTACAGATCATGCAGATGGGCGGACTCGTGCAGCTTTGGGCCTTATGACCTTCAGCGCCGCATCGCCTACACAGTTTGCGCCTGTCGGGGCCTTTGCAGTCCCACGACTTGTGTCCTGGTTCCAGACACCTGAAGCAAACCTCAGGTGGCTCGTGGAATGTCAGGTGACAAACACACCAGCCCACCTTAATACTCCCTACTTTAACGGACTTTTTAACATCCGCCACAGGTAGCTGAACCAGAGCTATCTGTGTCCCTGCTGGCCCCTTCCGCAGCCTGACGGCTGTGGCGGCCACCTGAACATCGCACTGTTGCCGCAGTGCCGTGACGAGCTCTTCCGCTTCGGTGATCTCGTCTAGGTCTTTGACCTTCAGAGTCGCCTCATGCGTAAGAACCCTCACCTCCACTCCATCTCCAAGGACCTCTTCTGCCAGCCTCTTGTAGGCGGCGCCCTTGTGATCCTTCTGGCGCTTAAGCTCCAGGATCATTTCACCCGTACGAGTACGTCTGATACTGCGTACGTCGGCTCCAAGACCCTCGAGCTTGGCGTCGCACCTCATCGCCTTCAAGACGTCCGAGTATTTCGACTGTTCGGTCTTGATGACGATAGCGTCACCTTTTTCGCGCCTGGCACCTGCCTTCCTACGCCTTGGCTTGGCGACCTGCACTTCTACCTGCGGATTCCCCTTCTTCTTCCTCTTCCGCTCTGCCTTTGTCCAAGGAGGGTCCTCTCCTTGGATCGCCCTGCTCTGTGGCTGCTGAGGGCCCACCATTGGTCGCAACCCCTTGTTCCCATCATTCCGGGACGGGCCGGCCTTTTCAGGCCCACCCTTCCCAGCTTTCCGGGAACCCTGGCTGGGGTCCGACTTTCCAGCGTTACCACCGGCTTTCGGGGTTATTATACGCCTGGCCTTGCGGGCGCCGCCAGACAGCTCCTCACCTGACGGCTGCCTCGCCCGCTTCTGCGAATGCTTGTCGCTTTTGTCGCGAGCATTCGCTTCCACTCTCTTCGGACTACCCGCGAAGGAGAAGGCCTCCGTTTGTGTAAACTTAGACGCTTTCTCCTTTGCGGGTTCCGCCGCTGCTGCAGCCAGCAACGCAACCGCGTGCTCCTGCTTGGCATTATCGACAGACGCCCTAAGCCGAAGCAAGGCCGTTTTCAGGTCCTTGCTTATATTCGACTTAGTTGTCGCAAAGTCGATAATTTTGCCGAGCTGCTGCTCAGCTACCTCAAATGCGGGCCGTCCTTTTTCTGCAACTTGGCTGATGGCCCTCAGCAACCATGCTCCGTCCATGACCTCCGCCGGCTGGCTTGCCGTGGAGTGGACAGGAGCTCCCACGCTTGAGCTGCGTAAGCAGCTTCCAACACCTGACTCCTCGCTTCTCCTTGTAGGAGACCTCATCAACCCGCTTCTTGCGAAGGGGTTGATCGCACCGCTACTTCCACCTGTATTTTGATTTTTAAGATTTTTACTCATATTTGATTCCCACGAGTTGCACGAGAAATAATGTCCACCACGCCAGAGCTCTGCATTAACGCGGTAAGGGACAGCATACTGTGGGGGGTGCCCAGGTACCCCACAGGCTCCGTTAAAGATCGAGCATCTTTTTCACCCCCTCGATCACTCATTCCTCGGCACGGGTCGCTTGACACCTTGAATTGGGGTTAGTAGTCCTATTCTTAGCCGGCAACTACGCGGCTGACTCGCAAGCGGGGGGGTGCGTCAGGCCCCAGGACATCCGTCCCTGCTGCCCCAATTGGGGTTTGCCGCAACCAGTGAACATTCAACTATCGAGACAGCCCATCTAACGAGCCGCCAATGAACGAATTAGGACTGTATAGTGTCGGTTTCTGGAGTTTCGAGGAGGCCCAGGTGCGTTATAGTGGGTCCGAGGAGGTTCCATGGGGTTTACGGAGGCATTTCAAGTAGATTCTGAGGTTTTTCAGCGGTTTAAGGGGCGATACATGTGGTTTAAGGATACTTCAGGGGCGTTTTGGGGGATTTCGGAGGATCTCAGCGGCGTTAAAGGGGGTTTATGAAGCCATTTCTGAGTATTTCGGAGCATTTTCAGCATGTTTCAGAGACGTTTCAGGTGGATTCACGAGAGTTACAGAAGATTTCAGGGATGCTACACGATTTTTAGCGAAGTTTCAAGGGCACTTCAGGGAGTTTAAGGGTGTTTCAGGGACTTTCAGAATCCTTTGCAGCGCCCTTGAACTCCGCTAACAGTCCTTTGAAACCCACGTTTACCGTGGGCCAGCCAAGCTCCGGAAACCGACATGTCCAACCAAAGATCCTCTCAAGACGAAGTGTTCTGGGGAGCACCGATCCCCAGAAAACGATAGCTCACGTGCCCAACCGTTTTGGATTCACAGAATGCTAAACGGGGCCCGTTCATGCCACTGGATTCCTTCGTGTCTGATTCCAACACCAACCAGGCAACGAAAAGCCCAGGTGTCCAACCGAAGGCCTTGCAGAACACCAAACGGCTCGCTCCAGGTCGCTTAAAGCCTCCGTGCCCAAACAAACACCCACGCTGTGCGCATCCGCTCAGTAAAACACCAACCGTGGCACATTCAGGCAGCAGGAAGCCCACGAACGAAACCTCAACCGTGACTCAGCCAAGCCGTGGGAGGCTACGTGTCCAACCTCAAACCTACTCAGGACCAAGTGCCTAGCGGAAAACCGATCGGGACCTGTTCCTGCAGAGGGAAGTCTCAGGGCCAGTTGGCTTCCTCACATCCATCCAAGAACCATTCCGGACCCAGGCATCCGAAGAATCACCATCCAGGATCCATTCAGGCCGCGACTGGCCTCGTGTCCCTCAAGCCGTCCATAGAAGCTCCATTTGCGAACCATCCTGGCTCTGGTCCCTAACCTATTACCAAACTCGGACATCCGCATGAATTTGTGCAGACGCAGAGGTATATTCGGTCTGATGTGGATAGAATGATTGCAATCATCATTTCCTCTCCTTCCCCACATTGACCTGCAACCTGACGTGGTAGGCGCCATTGTCACCTAAAAAAAGATCACCAACACTAACACACTGAAGATGCCTACTAGTCTCCGGCAGATATCTCATTGTGTTAGTTAGCTGGTCTGGCAATACTGCAGTAGCATCCACGGGCGGTCAATCAAGCTCAAGCTCGTAGGTAGGCTTATCCCGGAGGTGTCCTGAATCCGCAACGGCGAAAGCATGCCCAAGCAACCAAAAGTACGGATAAAATAGCATGTTTGGGCTTAATCAGCTATTCGAAGGAAGATGAATAGCATTCTATTCAGCTCACTTTTCAAGTAATTAACCGAACTTGAGTTCACAAAAAGTATACTTGTGTCGCTGTAAGGAACGCTATTCAGCTTAAAAATAAGCTTCGAAAAAAAATGAAAAAAAAATGCGCTTAGTCCTCAAAAGTGATTTATTATTATGAGACATTAGTACATGTGTAATTCAAATTGACTAATACCTTGAAATAATTTTTAATGTTTTTTACTTACTGAGAATTGAACTCGGGTTCTGCTCGTTGAAAGCCGGCGCCTTACCACTACTCTATGTATGTGTTGTTAGGGACTGCGGGATTTTACTCAATGTGCTGATATCATTTAGTAGAGCTCAATCAGGTTCGCGTGTGAACTTTCTCTGAACCTGCAGCCGAAGGTTCGAAAGAAGTTTACGTGGAACTTCTTGTGAACTTACATAGTTTGACATTTTCAGTTTGTTTTGGTTCGTAATTGAAACAAGTGCAAAGCAATAAATTAGTGCCAGTGCCAATCATTCAGAAAAGTTTATAAGTTTTCAGTGACAACGATCGCGTTCATTACCGGCACGCTGGTGCGACAAGTGAGACGGGGTTGAAACATCCAGCAAAGCTGGAAGACTTTTATTAGCAGCCGAAAAAACCCCGGCGGAATCCTGGGCAGAACAGTTTTCCGCTGCGGGGGCAGCCTTGGAGCCACACAATACGGGTGCTTTGGGTTGATTACAAGTAAGTATGTTGAAATATTATAGAGAAACAAAGTGTTCTTGTGAAATTAACACAAGCTGTGGCTGCTGCGCTCGATTTCCGAGTGATTTAATTGAATGAGAACTTCGCCCCGGCCCCGCTGTCGCCGAAGTTCAAATGAAGTTCACTTTTGGTACGGTTAATATTTATCCGAACTTTGAGTAGTAAGTTCAAAACAAGTCCGAAACAAGTTCGGAACGGAACATTTCAAGTTGTTGTAATATGTCCAAATGAACTATATTTGAGTTTTAAAGGCACGAAAAAGTTCAACATGAGTTCGGTTAATATTTGATTGAACTCCATTTTAAAGTTCAACATAAGTTCTTTCTGAACCTTTTTTCGACTTTAATGTCGTTTTGAAGAGATGTCAAAAGCTTGTACATGTACTTCCAAGTTCATAACTAATACGGAACTTTTGGGAGATTTAAGTTCAACGAAACTTGAATTGAACCAAACTTAAACTTCTGAGTTCGTTCTTCAAGTAGTATCCGAACTTTTGGTTGCTTGGGTGTACATTCAATTGTCTGGCACCACTGCTCTTCGGACGTGGATGTAGGCTAGTCGTTTGCCGTTGCCAAGAATGGTTTTCCATTCAGCAAATTTCCCCATGGCAAACAAATCGCTATGGAGGACGCGCTGGACAACGATCGGCGACATTGTATGTAGAATGCATGCGAGATAGATGGCAAGCATCAAAGTTCAAGCTAAAAGTGGACGGGTACCCTAACTGTTGCAAGGACGATGTAACGTTTGGCGGGTTTGTGCTGAACGGCTACATGTTTGAAGGAAATTTCATTTCGAAGTATCGGGATCGCGAGTTTGCATTTGCAGGTGCAATTCAAACTAAGCGACATCATTAAAAGCATGGTGTGGAAGATCTGTGCAAATGACGAGGAATGTAGGACCTCTGTTGTAGAAGTTGCGCGATATGTAAATGGTAAACTTCTAGCTTCAAAACATTTTTCAAAGCAATGTTTTAAAGAGTCAGGAAACTATGAAATCCAACATTCGTGCCTTCTCGATGTTCATGTTATTATGCGTTGCGCGAAAATTTTTGAGCGCGAGTGCCCGTATACCTCCGCCAGTACGGTAAATCGTGTTGGTGTTTTCGGCGCAGTATTCTTTGGCCCATTCGCGCACTTATTGTAAAAGACACGATAACGATTAAACGTACGAGCGGAGGTCTATTAGCGATTTTGCACCATTTTCGCTCTCTATTTTCTTGCAACGGATAATACTTAAACTGATCGAGAAAATCACATTTTTCTATTGCAGAAAACTAATTGACTTCGATTTCAATTGCAATGTATTTTCCGCCAACATGATAAAATTGTAAAACAAATTGCAATTTCTTTCACTTGCACACATTTATCTCGAACATCAAAGTAGAACTACACGCCAACCACACTTCCACACCACAGCATTTCTCCGCAGCGACTCCATCGAAACCAATCCCATTTGCAATTGGCCATTGTTTTCATTCGGGATTGTAACGCAAACTACACGCTACACACCATTCGTCCACGCTAATGACACGGTTAGTAGGTAGCTGAAGTAGCTGAAGCAGTGTGACAGTGAGTCCGTCTAATGTTCGATTCAACTAAGCCCCGTCCGTGACTTGGGACCCGTTCAGCCATCCAGCCCCAGAGAAAAGACTCATTTAGCAAATCGTGTTTCCATTTCAACTAGGTACGTTCCGTTCGGTTCGGTCGGGAGCTACGGCGACGATGATGATGATGATGAGGACGACGACGACGTTTGACAAACATCATCTATTTATGGATACCAATTTCGCCCCGACTGTGTGCTGACTGGGGCTAGGGTTCTCAGCGCAGATACGCCAAAAGGGACGTCCGTTCGTTGTGGACGGGCAATGGTTCTGTTGCATGTCATGTTCTCGGTCCAGTTCAGAAGTGATGGGATGGTGGGTAAGACCGTCGTTTTCCTGTGATCTTGGTAGGGTACTAGCTGATACCCAACTGCTACTGCTCTTCTGCTCTGGCTGCTTCATTACGTATCGAGGGGCACTACACGTTTGCTGATTTTCCGTTTACGCACTGCACTACTGGTCGAAAACTGCTGCTTTGCTAGATCCCTACTCTCTCTCTTCTTGACGTAACGTCCTCATTGGGACAAAGCCTGCTTCTCAGCTTAGTGTTCTATGAGCACTTCCACAGTTATTAACTGAGAGCTTCCTCTGCCAATGACCATTTTGCATGCGTATATCGTGTGGCAGGCACGAAGATACTCTATGCCTAATAAGTCAAGGAAATTTCCTTTACGAAAAGATCCTGGACCGACCGGGAATCGAACCCGTCACCCTCAGCATGGTCATGCTGAATACCCGTGCGTTTACCGCCTCGGCTATATGGGCCCTTGTTTGCTAGATCCCTACTCTGCCCATCAAATGGTGGTAAACTGGTAACCACTGTGACCTTGTTTGTAAACCATGTGATATTTTCAAAAGGGAACAGGACAAATTGTACATAAAACCGATTGTTTTCATCAAGGATTTGATTACATTCATGAAATGTTTACGCAAATTAACACCCCAAGCAACACACATGTTATATATTAGTTACGACAGCGCAAGTTTTAGTTGTATAGAAGTTAATTTTACGTAATTCTAACAATAACGTCAAATAAACTTCTATACAATTAAAACTTGCGCTGTCGCAACTAATATATAACATGTGTGTTGCTTGGGACTATAGGTAAAATAGGTTCCAATCGGCGAGATCCGACTGCGCATCAATAAATCTGGCACCGGTTCAACACACGCCGAATGGAAGATGCTCAGTAAAAATGCTCTTCGTCAAGAAGCTGGAGAACCGTACTGCGGATATTCCGGAAGGTGGAAGCGTAGAAGATTAATGGAGCGCCATCAAGAACACCTTCATCGCCACCGGTGAGAATAATTTGTGTGAGCTACGCACCCGGCTAAAGCAGTGGATCACAGATGATACCTGGAGAAAGATAAAGGAGCGAAGGAACGCCGAAGGCGCGATAGAGCCAACAAAAACACGAGGAGTCAAAGCCGTAGCCCGTCAGCGCTATTCGACTCTCGAGAAGGAAGTGAGGCGCTCATGTAGGCGGGACAAAAGAGCGTGAGCGGACTCCTTAGCCGACGAAGACGAGAAAGCCGCAAATACAGGCGACACTCGTCTCCTCTATACGATGTCTCACGACACCTTAGTGGAACTAAGACGAATGCACGACACATCTGGACAGGACAGCAGTTGACCGACCTAGCTGACCAGTTGAACTGCTGGTTCGAGCACTTTGGAAACCTTTTTCAAGTGTCGGCCATGGCACCAACACTTCTGCATGATCCGCCAAAGGTTCGACACATTACCCGTGTCAACACCAAAGCTCCATCATTGCAGGAGATAGAAACAGCCACCCGTAGCATGAAGTTGTACAAGGCCCGGGGGTCGTTCGCATATCATCCAAGATGCTTAAAGCTGGTCCCGTAATATCTGCACAACTTCTGCATCAATTACTCTGCAACACCGGAAACCGGTCCACTGGATGCAAGGCGTCTTGAAAAGGTGCCCAAAAAGCAGACCTGACAGTATGCGATAATTGGCGGGATTTCATGTTGTTGTGCACCGTTCTCAAAGTCCTCTGCAAAGTGATGTTTAACTGGATACTAACCCCAATTAAAGGTGTCAAGCGATTTGTGCCGAGAATTGAGTGATCGAGGGGGTGAAAAGATCCCGTAAAACTCGTGAGATTGAAGCTAGTGGTAGTGGCGAGGTCCCCTTCTCAAGCACCTGCCGTTAAGGAGAAGTGAGGAGTCAGGAGCGGGGAGCTCCAATGTGTGTTCTCCGATGCATTCCCCGGTAAGCCTGCCGTGGGAGATAGTGGACGGAGCGTAGTTGATGAGGGCTATCAATAAAAGCGTGAAAGGACGTCCGTGATTGAGGTGGCTGAGCAGCAGCTTGGCAAGATCATCGACATTGCGTCCAACATAAGAAAGGACTTGAAAACGGCCCTGTTGTGACTTCGCAAGTCGATTCACGGTGCCAAGCAGGATTACGTGAGACTCGTAAAAACTGCAGAAGCGGCAGAACCGGCGAAAGTGAATGTTATAAAGTCTATACAGACGGAGGCCTTCGCTTTCGCAGGGGGTCCAAAAGGTGTGGTGGATGCGACTGCTACGGGTAAGGCAGCCGTCAGGTGAGGAGCTGTCTGGCGGAGCGCACGAGGCTAGGAGAATTCTAAACCCGAAGGTCGGCAGTAACGCCGGCAAGTCGGACCCCAGCCAGGCGTCCCAGAAAGCCGGATGGAAGGGAGAAGGGGTTGCGACCGTCGTTAGGCCCTCAGCAACCACAGCGTAGGGAGAACCAAGGTCTTCCTTTGGACGAAAGTCGAGATGTAGAGGAAGAAGGTCGAGGATGCCAAATCAAGAACGCGTAAAAGAGTAAGTGCCAAACGCGAGAAACATGACACGCTCGTCATAAAGACCGAACAGTCCAAGAAGTTGGACGTCTCAAAGGTTATGCGAAGCGACGCCAAGCTCGTGGATCTGGGAGCCGACGTGCGCAGTATCAGACGTACTCATACGGGTGAAATGATCTAGAGCTCACGCACGACAAGGAACGCAAGGGCGCCGCCCACAAAAATCTGGCAGACGAAGTCCTTGGCGAAGGGATCGATGTTAGGGCTCTTACAGCAGAGGCGACTCGAAAAGTGAAGAACCTAGACAAGGCACCGAAGCGGAAGAGTTCGTCACGACACTGCGGCTACATTCGGATACGGAAAGGGCACACAGGGACACAGATAGTCTTGGTTCAGCTACCAGTGGCAGACGTAAAAATGCCCGTTAAAGTAAGGAGTATCAAGGTGGGCTGGTGCGTATGTCATCTGACCTGCCACGAGCCCCCGGAAGTTTGTTTCAGGTGTCTGGAATCAGGACACAAGTCATGGGACTGTAAAGGCCCTGACAGGAGCAAACTGTGTAGGAGATGCGGCACCGAAAGTCATAAGGCACGAGACTGCACGAGTCCACCCATTTGTCTGATATAAACCGGGACATACGTGAACAACAGGCACAGGTGGTCCAAGGTGCCCGGTCTTCAAGAGAGTCGCAGTGAACAAATCACATTGCAGGTAACGCAGCTGAACCTGAACCACTGTGACGCAACTCAGCAACTGCTTTGTCAGGCGGCTTCTGAGTGGGGGACGGATATCGCCATCATAGCGAACCCATACCAAGCACCCACCGGCAATGACAATTGGGTTGCGGATGGGTCCAGAAAAATGGCGGCGATATGAACGACGAGTAAATACCCCGCCTAGGAGTTGGTGTCTACTACCTATGAAGGCTTCGAGGTCGCCAAAGTAAACGGGATCTTCTCCTGTAGCTGTTATGCGCCTCTGCGATGGCCGATCGAGTAGTTCACGCAGATGCTGGACTGTATGATAACCGTGCTAACAGGGCTAAGGTCGGTGGTAATAGCGGGTGACTTCAATGCCTGGGCCGTGGAATGGGGAAGCCGTTTTACGAACCAGCGGGGACAAATTCTGTTAGAGACACTGGCTATACAGGATGTCGACCAGCCTAAAGTCGGTACCAGAAGTACCTTTTGTCGGAACGATGGGGAGTCTATTATTGACGTTACTTTTTGTAGTCCTGGCCTAACATATAGTTCGAACTGGAGAGTAGACGATAGCTACACTCACAGCGACCACCTGGCGGTTCGCTACAGTATCGATCACAACAACAGCAGCCAGCGGGTTAAGGAGGAGGCTGCCAGGCCAAGGCCACACCCTCGCAAGTGGAAGACATCATACTACGACGAAGGGGTATTTAGGGTACTTTGTATAGACGGCGACGAGCTGATAGCGGTACACTCACGTGCATGCGATGCGACTGTGGCTAGGCGAGTCCACTCTAGAAATGTGAGACCACCGGCTTATGTACTGGTGGACCAACGCGATTGCGGACCTGCGCCGCGCCTATCTACAGGCTAGGCGGCGGATGCAGCGAGCGCGATCTGAGGAAGCGCGAATTGGATGGCGGGTGGTGTTCGCCACTGCAAAAGTCGCGCTTTTCGCTCATATTTAAATATGATCAATTTCAGTTCTTCAACGGGTGATTCAGTTCTCCGTCCAATTCCCCAGTTAGCATTCCATTCGGTTGGCTACCCCGCCCGTGCCGAATGGCCAATTGGACGCTAGTGTCAACTATATGCACTGGAGTTGGACTAGAACCGGCTGCTGCGTGCGTGTTTAGCGAAAACGCGTAAAACCCAAACCGCGTTCGTGCACAACGCCGCGCCGTAGCGGTCGGCGAAAATGCGATTTGGCAAATTGTTATTTGAAAAAGATGTAATTTATTTTCGTCTCACATTATTTACAAGCCACCGAACATGCAAATGATGTGGGTGCGCCATTTGAGCCGTCCAGTCCAGGGAATGGCATAATAGACGAACGGAACCGAGCTTGACACAGGACACATTCTGACTGACTAGGTACAGAGCGGGGATAGAATCCCAGGTTGGTCCACCACAAAACGTCAATGTATGCAATCAATCAGTGTGGTTCTCTGATTAGAGCTTTCAGCTTAGCAGTAGCAGCACGATTGATTCTGGTTTTTATGCTGAAGCGGACGAATCGGATCGGGAGCGCACCATACCGCAACGGGTGAAAAAGTTGCCGGAGCATCAACATCAAAGTAAGGCGGCGCATCCCGGAGCTAATTGGGTTAGATTTTTCGTTCCCGCAGGTCAATTTACGTGATTGCCCGATTCAGCAACGTTTTGCTGATTTAGAGACATCGGAGCTAGGTGCGAGGGATAATGTAGCAATCTCATTAAAGTGACCAGGGTGGAAATATATTTGATTCGTTTAACATTTTTGTCGTCTTCCTAAATTTAAGTAGATCGGAAGATCTAGGATTTTTTGCTTCATTTTGTGTTAAGTAATCGAAAGTAAAACATGATTAATAAAAAAAAAGAATAAATGTATTACAGCAATAGAAGAATATGACGTTATGGAATTGAATGGCATGGGCAATGTACGATCTCAAGAGATCAACTTTTAAGGATTGTATTCATGTAATAAAACTCGGCATGCAGTGTTCAACAGACACCCGAACAGGAAGGTCCGGGTAGTGTGGGATTAAGGCCGTCTTCTACAACAAAAGTAAAGGCCAGGTCAACTCTCTCTCTCCTCGACCCACTAAACACATTCCCATGGTGGCAAACCCCTACGTCTCTTCGGAACCACCAAAAAGGCATTGATTCAGAGAGGGGCTGGTGCATATCGCACCCTCCAAGGTTAGCTGCGTAGCCTGCAGCAATGAACATCGATGAGTCGCTTTGGAGAGTCCATCACGTTTAGCCAGTTTCCCGAGTGGTTCTCATCACTCCCTTTGTGCTCGAAAGGCGTGCAGGGAACTGATGCCCACGTGCAACCCGATCTGACCTGCCCGCAAAAGAAGGGTATCACTACCCTTCAGGCCCTATCAGATGCACCAGAAGGTTGCAGGCAGCAGGGTATCACCTACCCCGACCCTTGCCGGGGACCCCTTTCCAACCGCAGGCTCGGATCCAACCCAGTAGACCACGCTCGGTAACACGCCCAAGTGTTTGACAGAGCGCTTTGACAGGATAGTGCACTCTCCTATACTGATCTCCGTCTGCTGCTCCGACTTCCGGTTGTTAACAACCGTCACCTCAGTCTTGTGGTGAGCCAGCTCCAGTTTCCTGGACCGAATCCACGCCTCCACAACCTTGATCGAATGGTTGGTAGTCAACTTTACCTCCTCGATCGTTTCACCGTAGACTTCGAGCGTAATGTCGTCGGTAAATCCGACAATCACCACTCCCACTGGGTACTCTAACCTCAACACCTCGTCGTACATGACATTCCATAACACCGGACCCAGGATAACCTTGCGGGACTCCTGAGGTTATGTGAACGCACTTCCGACCCACCTCCGTGTCGTAGACTAGTACATGATTCTGAAAGTAACTTCCGAGAATCTTGTACAGGTACTCTGGTATCCCCAGACGCAAGAGCGCATCGGCAATAGCAGACCAGCTGGCGCTATTAAACGCATTCCTTACATCCAGAGTCACTACCGCGCAAAAGCGAATTCCCCTCCTCTTAGGCTCGAGTGCTTCCCCGCCGTGTCAATCAAGCATATTGGTCTATATGCCGACGGGTCTCCGGGTGGTTTCCCCGCCTTTGGCAATAGTACCAGGCTCTGCCTCTTCCAAGCTTCTGGGAAAACTCCCTCGTCCAGGCATTTCTGCAAAGCAGACCTGAACATCTCGGGAGCCTCTGCAATAGCTACTTTTAAGGCCAGGTTCGGAACTCCGTCCGGACCTGGGGCCAAATCTACGCTAAGGGACTTAGCTATCCCCGCAAGTTCCACATCGGTGACCCTCTCCTCATCGCCAGCCCCAGTCCCCGGCTGTCCTACGAAAGGAGGCCAAGGACTAGGATCATGACGTGGAAAAAGTCCTCCAATGATCCCCTGCAACATCTCTGGAGATTGCTCTGTAGGAGCCATCACACCTCTCGTCTTGGCCATAACGATCCTGTAGGCGTCACCCCACGGGTTTGTATTGGCACTCTGACAGAGACCCTCAAAGCAGGCCTTTTTGCTTGCTCTTATCTCGGTCTTAAGCGCGGCTTTTGCAGCGGCGAACACCACCCGCCGTTCGTTTCGCTCTTCCTCTGATCGTGCTCGCTGCATCCGCCGTCTAGCCCGTAGGCAGGGGCGGTGCAGGTCCGCAGTCGCGTCGGTCCACCAGTAAGCCGGTGGCCTCCCATTTCTAGGGTGGACTCGCTAAGGCATGGTCGCATCACACGCACGTGAGAGCACCGCTACCAACTCGTTGCCGTCTAAACCGATTAAGTTTCGCTCACGGCGGAGCGCCTCCCTAAATACCTCTTCGTCGAAGTATGATGTCTTCCACCTGCGAGGGCTTGGCCTTGGCCTAGCCGACTCTTCTTCTATCCGCTATCTGCTGTTGTTGTAGTCGATACTGTAGCGAACCGCTAGGTGGTCGCTGTGAGTGTAGCCATTATCTACTCTCCAGTTCTTGTTCTTGCACTTGTTAGGCCAGGACTACAAAAGGTCACGTCAATAATTGACTCCGCTCCGTTTCGACTATAGGTACTCTTGGTACCGACATTAGCCAAGTCGACATCTAAAATGGCCAGTGTTTCTAGCAGGATCTGACTCCGCTGGTTCGTGAAACGGCTTCTCCATTCCACGGCCCAGGCATTAAAGTCACCCGCTATTACCACCGGCCTTCGCCCCATTAGCACAGTCGTTAAGCGGTCCAGCATTTGCGTGAACCGCTCGATCGGCCACCGCGGAGGCGCATAACAGCTACAGAAGAAGACCCCGTTTGCTTTGGCGACCACGAAGCCCTCATAAGTAGTAGACACCAACTCCTGGACGGGGTATATACCCGTCGTCCATATCGCCTCCATTTTTCTAAACCCATCCGCTACCCAGTTGCCGTTGCCGGCGGGTAATCGGTAAGGGTGCGCTATGATGGCGATATCCGTCCCCCACTCAGAAACTACCTGACAAAGCAGTTGCTGAGCCGCGTCACAGTGGTTCAAGTTCAACTGCGTTATTTGTTCACGCAGCCTTCTTGAAGGCCGGGCACCTTGGACCACCCTATGGATGCTTGTTGTTCACGGATTTCCCGATACAAATCAGACAAATGGGTGGACTTGTGTAGCCTTAAGGCCTTCGACTCCGCATCACCTACACAGTTTGCTCCTGTCAGGGTCTTTGCAGTCCCATGACTTGTGTCTTGGTTGCAGACACCTGCAACCTTTGTTGCAGACAATCTCTTTACATTAGCCTCCTTGGACATGTCTCCAGTACGCTGGAACTGCCATCTTAATACGTTTCTGGTCCTAATTATTCTTTTATTAAAAGGATCTAGCTGGAAGAGTTTACTTTCAATCTCTACACTTGGGACACAGTGATTGACCGCTGTTATTATGGCCTCTTTCAAGTTGGCTACCGCTCTATCGACGTCCTCACCTCTCTCCAGGGATGCCTCGATAACGATTTCGTTGTCGATTCTTCGCTGGAACTCCATCCAGTTGACACGGACGGTTACGGGAAAGTGATCTGAGCTTGGATCGTTGATTGATGTTGGAGTTAAGCCCTTGCATAAGGGGGGAAGGTGGGTTTGGGTGTTAAACCTCACACCACCCCCCCACCCCCCAAATACAGACGCTTCATACACCACACACCTAGAAAAAATCATGTAATTTTAGGTGTCCTGAACCTGACATATACGAGCGTCTTCAAAGACACAAATTTAGAGGTCAGAACATGTAAATTTACGTCTTCCAGGACTTATATTTTCTTAGCGTCTAGCCAGCGCTAGAACCGATCTGATAGTTAAAACATATAAGATTAAATATTCACATGCCTGGATTCGAGCACAGGATCTGCTGATTGTGAGCCACATCTCTTACCTATCGTTTATTTCACAAAGTTAGAAGGTGGCAGATAAATATGATACTGATTCTACGTCTCTGGTGAAGTGAATTTGATGACATCTAATGCAACCAACCAGAACTATCGTGTAAGTTGTGTCCAATTTGTGTCCAATTTGCGCGTAAAATTGTGTCCAATTTGTGATTAAGTCTTGAAATTGTTTACGTTATTTGATGTTTCTGTCTCGTGCAAATTTCAGAATTTTAAAGTGTGTAGGCGCCCCTCCGCCTTTTGCCGAAATTGGGGAAAACCCCTCCCTTGGTGCCACTTCTGTGCACGGGCCTGGTTGGAGTCGAGACTTCCACATTTGTGAGGAAAATATCCTGAAAAGGACGGGGCTCCGCCTGACGAAGTGAACGTTGGATAATTCAGAGCGTGTACCGAAAAGTATCCCAGCTGTGATTCGTCGACAAGGAGGTTGCCATTGTTGTTTCGCCGATGGTTCCCCTAAGCTTCATGTTTAGCATTCAGATCGCATGTCACATGGTACTTCTTGTTATGCCGGGTCATCTTCACCAGATCGTTTTTGGACTGACGCGCTCTCTCTCTTGCCGTGCGCGGAATTGCTGGGGGCAGTAGGCAGCAATAACAAAGAGTGGTCTGTTTGACGAGGTCACCCACCTCAACACCGACTGCTTCGATCGTTGATGTCTTGAAGTGTGGTTAAACTGCAAACTCGATCCATTGCTTGCTCGCGATGGCAACTCCACCCTTTGGACCGGTTGTCCGATCGAATCATACCGTTGTATATCCGGACTTCAAATAAGTCTCCGTGAAAACGATGATATCTGCTTCTTCTGTCGTTGCTAGTGCTATTAGCTGCAGATTATTAATAGCCATACCGAATGATGATCTCCCCCCGGTAGAAGTCCGCATGAGTGCGGCACTGTTGCATTTGATGAAACATCTCGTGGAAGATGGGCAGGAGTTGCTCGGGGGCAAGCTGGGCATCACTCCGTTGTGGTATTGGAGGGTTGACAGGGATCTCGGTCCGGTTTCTTGCTAGATACTAGGAAAAATTTCCAAACCCTTTTGAGGCGGCGCTTGGACTGGTTTCGGCATGCAGCTTGTTCGGATTTGCTTGTACTCCACTCGCTTCTCGCAGGATCGAGCCGCCGTTGCACGATGATCGCCACCGCAGTTTGCATACTTGAAGTCGGCTGGTTCCTTGGTAGGGCAATCCTTCGTTTCGTGTTAGTCGGTGCAGACTCTACAACGCCACAATACTCGGTTTGTGGTTGCCGCCCTCCATCCTCGGTCGCGTCCTATGCTCGCCAGGTCACGCTCCATATGGTCCGCCCATCGTGCTATCTGCGCTGCACGCCTTCTTGTGCCAACCGGATCAGTAGCGATACACCAGCTTTGCAGGGTTGTTATCCGGCATACTTGCAACATACCCTGCCCACCGTATCCTTCCGACTTTGGCCACCATCTGGATGGTGGGTTCGCCGTGAACTGCAGCGAGCTCGTGGTCCATCCTACTCCGTCACACACCATTCTCATGCATACCGCCGAAGATAGTTCGCGTCGCCCGAAAACTCGCGAGTACTTGCAGGTCTTCCTCGAGCATGGCCCATATCTCGTGTCCGTAGATGACCACCGGTCTTATTAGCGTTTTGTACATGGTGCATTTGATGCGTGGGTGAATCCTTTTCGACCGCAGTTTCTTCTGGAGCCCGTAGTAGGCCCGACTTCCGCTGATGATGCGCCTTCAAATTTCACAACTCACATTGTTGTCAGCCGTCAGTAAGGATCCGAGGTAGACGAATCCCTCCACCACCTCGAAGGTATCGCCGTCTATCGTCACATTACTACCCAGACGGATCCGGACGTGTTCGGTTCCGCCTACCAGCATGCACTTTGTTTTTGAGGCATTCACCACCAGTCCGACCTTTGCTGCTTCGCGTATCAGGCGGGTGTACAGATCGTACAGCCCTGCCACCGTCCCAAATCTTCTGGCGATAATGTCCATGTCGTCGCAAAGCACACAATAAACCGGAGCCCGGCTCGTCGCATCACACCTTCCAGAGCGATGTTGAAGAGTAGGCATGAGAGTCCGTCACCTTGTCGCAGTCCCCGGCGAGATTCGAATTAACTGGATAGTTCACCCGAAACCCTTTAGCCGTGTAGTGTCGGTAGCGGTTGTCTCAATTGGCTAAGAATAACACTACGGATCGCCTGATCCAGTGGTAAGAGTCCACTAAACAGGTGACCCCTAATTCATGGTGTTATGCGGCTTTATGCTTACCGTGCCAAAGAATGAATGGTTAGGGGGGTCTAATAAAAACTTAACTACAAACGGAGCCTGTGGAGTACTAGGGCGCCCTCCACAGTATTCTGCCCTTACTGCGCTAACCGGAGCAATGGTGCAGTTGACCTTGTGTTTCTCCGAGATAATCTGCTATCCTTCTTAAGCCTCAACTGCGAGGCTCAATAAGGGTGGGATTATTAGTATGTTGTTTATTAGTTTTAATTATAACCTATATGGCTCTTCGCATTATGCGTTTTTCACAATGTCCTCTGTGTATGTTCGTCTCTGGCGCTCTTATATCGATACCGAATTGGTTTTTATCGCTGCTCTTTTTTCTTGTGTTGTGATTGTATCGTGCCTAGTTTGGGTAGTGGCTATGGTTATGACAGCTCAGATCAATCTTCAGCATAAAAGAGCAGCTTTGGTCCAAGAACCTTACTTTCGTAGGGAGGATTTCTATATAGATGTAATGTTTTAATTAACACCAATATGGTTTCGCATTTTGCGTTTGACCCGATGTTTGCTACTTTCAGTAAAATTGAAATGACAGTCTTGCGTGTCATGCCTCGAGCCCCAAAATGTTTTGATAAAACTACTTGTTTGCAGCCTTGCCATTCCCAAATCTTGGTGGGATTATACTGTCAAGTTTATTCCGTAAGTGGATAATGTCTTCGTATGAAGATCAAATCTATCAATTTGACCTCTTTCTTTTGAAATGATTAGCACGCTTTGTCGAGCATCACACCCGTGATGTTTTTCTAACATGCCTCTCCATGGGAACCAACATGCTTACCAAAATGGAAAGTCCACTGTGATTTGTTTACACAATGTTGTTTACGATATCGGAAACGCATTCATTTCGATTCCATATTGGAAGCCGCATGGATTGTCCTATTTATCTTTCAATGATTTTCAATTGGATTTACCAAACGCTCAAAAACCAACATCTCTTCTCGGTATTACGTCAAATAGCGATTAGGAAATTGAGTGTTTGTGGATGCCCTCATGCGGGAGTCTTGCCATGACTTTTGAGGAATCTCGTAGCAGAAACGCAATTGAGATAACTCAATGTGGTTTTCCTACTTATGATTTTGTCCATCACAAGCCTCAACAGGCTGCTTCATTTGTATATCTTAGCTGAGAATCCGACTGTGGAACTTTGAATCATTTGATATGTAACTACCCAGTTTTTACGCAACTGCGTTTCTGAGTACTCGGTAAATACTTGATTAAGTGAAACTGACCTAAGAAGCCTGAATCTTCAGGATGTTCTGTTGTTCTGAACCCAGCTTTTTACGCTAGCCTGCCATAAACTGTGAATCACCCCTACATGACAATTCTTGCCGCCACTATAAATTATTTTATGGTTGAATCAAAGTAAGCTTTGTACTTGAAAATGTTCAATGTTTACAAATGTATAACGTCAAAAATTTTCAGTTCTTCAGAAGCAAGAGAATGCCTTCCATTTTTTTGTGATTTAAAAATGATTTCTAATATTTTTACTATTTTAGGTTAAGGCAAAATGCTTTCGGTAACAGCACGAGGAGGACAACAAGGAGAATCTTAGTTTTGGTTGAATATGGACAATTATTGCTATCTATTTGATCCAGGCTCTCAGGCTGTTTTACTGAATAGGACCTAGCAGGACCGAGATCGGCCACAATTTGGCTGAGTCCATGCTTTCTTTACGCCCGAAACGACGACGCAAGTTAATCAAACACACATTGCAGCTGGTGACCTATGTCCTATGTTATATGGAAATCGCATATAACATGTGACAATTATGCATCAAAACCATTGCTTCCCAAAATGACGATTTTAGTACCGACGGCGACTTTTTCAGAGCAAAACGACAAACACTTGTTCAATCCCTAATCCAGCCTGATAAGAACCAGATTGCAGTTGGTAATGTAGGCAATTACCGCTTTATTGTACACTTTTGTTCTTGTATAAAATGAATGAATGGTATTTGGTCCTCCCGTGGTGTATGAAAGACAGCATAAGTCAACAGGAAGTGTGAGTCCCATGATAAACACTTCATTCTGATTTCAATAGATATTTGCGTTACGATGAACTGCTACAATGTCTTCCCCCAACTACACTGGTTTGGCCCTTTTTCCCAATTATGTGATCCTCAGGTGCCTAAAAGCGTAAAAAAATAATTAATTGTATTAAAAAACAGTAGAATGAATTAAAGGATTCTAAAAAATGGTGGCTTCAAAACAATGAAAATTTTTGACATTCGAATCAACAAACCTGAATCCCCAGCATACTAGGATCAAACTATAAAATCTGTCGGCAAGAATTGTCAAAATCGAATCACCCCCCGCAGTTTTATAGCCAGCGTAAAAAGCTGGATAGGCTTACTTTACGCTTTATGCGTTTTCTACAGTGCCCTTTTCAGGGCGCTGTTTGAACCCGTTGTGGTACGCTTATGTGATTATATCGACCCTATTCCCTTACCTTCCCTTTCCCTATCCCATCCCTTATTCCTCCCTTCGCTCTCCCTCAGGTAAATGATGAATAGGCTCGTATTCATGGCGATGGCACAAATTTCCCAAATGGAGGAGAACGTGCCTCTTGAGCCGACCTACTGATACCTGATACCAGTCCGACCTTTGCTGCTTCGCGTATCAGGCGGGTGTACAGATCGTACAGCCCTGCCACCGTCCCAAATCTTCTGGCGATAATGTCCATGTCGTCGCAAAGCACACACCGGAGCCCGGCTCGTCGCATCACACCTTCCAGAGCGATTTTGAAGAGTAGGCATGAGAGTCCGTCACCTTGTCGCAGTCCCCGGCGAGATTCGAATTAACTGGATAGTTCACCCGAAACCCTTACGCCGTTTTGCACATCGTCCATCGTTGCATTAGTCAGTCTAGTTAGCTTTCCAGGAATGCCGTTTTCGTCCGCTGGGGCAGTAGGCCCCGATGGTCACGTATCCCTTTTTGATGTGCATCATCAGGTACAAGTAGTCTCAGTATCGATAATAACGATCATTTTGCAAGGCTGCAAAAAAGTCGATTCAGAAATGATCCTGAGTCAGGATGCATGGCTCATACCGGGATTTGAACTAAAACACTCCCTCTACATAGTAGGTTCAATAGCTCCGCGTTTGCCAGTTGAACTAAACAGGCCTCTTAAGGATAATATGATCCATAAATTGATTACCGTAGAAATTACGTTTTGCATAGTTTCAGAACACCAACAGATGCGTGTTCGAATGTTCCTCAACAAACACAGCTCTAATCAACCCCAAGATCCAAGTCGTCGTCACAGCCGTCGTGCAACCTCTCTTAAGCAGAAGTTACGAGCCAACATTCTCGCTTGAGTAACTTTCTTCGCCGTTTTCCTCCCGCGAAGTGGATAATCCCCGTTAATGTTTACTGTTATGGTGCATTCATGGAAGCAGCTTAGTTTTCATTATTTTTACTGTCGAAATAAAGCCGCCCCCATCATCGCCGGTTGGACCGAACGGCTCAGAAATCTACGCCTGAAAGCTGTTCGCTTCCGGTTCCCGAGGCGGTGGTGGTGATGGTAGGAAATCCCTACCAATTGACGAAATTTTACGATTCGATTTGAGTGAATAACACACCTCGCTCCACCCATTGACTGACTGAGTGAATTCCAGATTGGCAGGCAAATTGCGATTTATGACAACGATTCATTCCTCTGGGGCCTCCACAGACTGCAAATGCCTCGCCAATTTTGGCCCATTTTGAGGAATGCGCGCTTAAGAAGCCCGAATGGTACCATTTAATGAACGCGTGTAGAAGTCGTAAATTTCCAACTCTTTCAAGAGGTCACACGTTTTATTACAATGTTATAACAGCAGAATAGCGAAGCATGCATAATGACAACAGCCAGCGGAAGCATCCAGGCGTGGCCAACGCAGCGGAAAAGACTTTTACTGCACATGATTGTGAGAGGAGTATGTGGGGGAGAGGGAGAAGGTATGAAGATGTCCTGTCCCTTTCCACGCTGTTCTGTTCGGAAGACGCGACCTTCCCCTCCCAGCGAAAATCAGCTTGAAAGCTACTTGGCCTACCCCACACCACAACGACAACGACGGGACGGGACAGTCAGCGAGAAGCTATGATATTAAAAATAGTTGATGTAAGCGAAAAATTATCTTATTTTTATTACGGATATAAAAAACGTGCCCTAGAAGCAGTTGAGTTGAGTTGAGATTCGCTTCGGGATGGTTCGGTGTAAAGGACGAAGTCTCCAAGCGTCGCCGTTGCGGACAGAGTCATCCGCGTGGTTCTACTCTGTTGGAAGAAGAGACGGCGTTGCTTGTCTTTCCCGTGTTCATCTCAGCAGTGTTCATGGTGCAGAGGGGTACGTCAGTAGGAACAAGCAACGCCAATGACCCTGCCGTCGGTGTCACCAGTGATGGTAGAAGACAGAAGGGGGGAAGTGGCTCGCTGTAAACAAACTAGACGCAAGAAATGGCCGTGCACCGTGAATGGCGAACTCAGCTACAATTATCTTATAGCGAAATGGTTCCTTGTGAAGCTATCCGCGAAGTCATGTCGGGCAATTTTTGGAGACAGGGCTGGCTTGAATTGGTGATTCAATATTAAGTAATAAACTGATACCTTTTGTGCATCTCTGTTTTGTTAGAATCCCAAAATGGCCGCCACAATTGCCGACTTTGGGACCTACTCACGATTTCGGGGGCACAAATCTCTTCATAAACAAAACCAGCGCATCCGATCTTCTTATTTTAAGCTTATTACAAGTGAGCAAAAACAGAATAATGAAATTCACTGTTGTTTGAAGCTTTCTTCTTGAGATTTTTGCGTCTGAAGTTCTGATGCACTGTTGAAGCGGGATTCCAAAACGTTTGTCCTTAAATGACGGTAACGGTAACGGTAATTATTCAATACTAACGCCATTTAAGTAATAATTCAGGGATGCAAAACTTATTTACTTACAGTCCTTAGCAGTGAGCACCCATAGTGGTGCAGAGTGCCGAATTGAAAGATATCTATCCTGATAGCCTTGACCTGTGGCTCGAATTAGCGTTTCAGTTGGTCAGCCGAGTCGGTCAATAGCTGTCCAGATGTGTTTTTCACTGGCATCGTAGCATTCAACTAAGCCCCACTAAGGAGACCTTCGTCAGCTAGGGAGTCTACCCACGCTCTTTTGTCCTACATGAGCGTTTCACTTCCTTCTCGAGAGCCGAATAGAGCGGACAGGTTACGACTTTGGCTCCTCGCTCGCGCTATCGTGGTTTTGGCGTTCCTTCGCTCCTCTATCTTCCTCCAGGTATCATTCGTGATCCACTGCTTTCTCCGGGTGCGTAGCTCACCTAAGCTAATCTCGCCGATGGCGATGAAGGTGTTCTTGATGGTACTCCATTGATTTTCTACGCTTCCAGCTTCCGGAATATACGCAGTACGGCTCTTCATCTCCTCGACGAAGGACCTTTGTACCAAGGATATGATGATCGGGTGCAATGTTGGCGCTTTGTTTGTGAAACTTAATTAAACATATTATATACATAATTTCACTTAAAAAGATAAAAGCGTCACAACCGTTTCTCTCGAACCTTTCGACATCTCAAATTAAATTACATAACGGGGCTGGTTGACTGCATCATCAAATAATATTTGACACATCCACAATCAACACTACCCAAAGCCGGGCTACCAGATCTAATCAGAACTACTTGTCTGACTCCGCCACCTGATATTGATAACCCATGAACGAAAGCAGTAAACCGAATTCAATTATCATAAAAACATTTTTTACCAGCCTAGAATTCATAAAAAATAGCGCACATTTCTATGTGCAACATCAAACTGACAGTATCCGAACTTGCACGCAACTTGTTGCATGGCACACGCTCACTGACAACCCTTCAGAAAACATCGCACTGTCACCAATTAAGTTGTCCAAAAAAAGTCTCACGAAACCTACTGCAAGCCTATCCATATACGTGTGAACAAAAGATGTTTACAAAGTTCTTACAGATAGATTAACACGGGAAATCTGAACACAAACCACTACCACACAGGAATTTGGATTGGTCAATTCAGTAACAAATTTTGAAAACGACTTATTATCAATGGTGTAGCATTGATTATACGTCGTTTTCAAAATTTGTTACTGAATTATCCTCTGCATGCTGTGAGATTTTGACTTTTACTGCGAGCACTGTGTTCAAAATTCCTGTGAGACTGAGCAGGACAGCACCACAACAGGGCTCGCAGTAAAAGTCAAAGAACAAAAGAGTTTTGCCAGCATACACAACAACGAGGGCCCTGTAAGCTTGCACGATCGCGAGTAACAACAACAACAGGGAAACGAACAAAAGTTCGATCCTGCAAAAAAGTCTTGGACAAGCTGGTGAACGACAACGTGGGACCTAATCCCGATAAACTGGGGGAGTATCATGTATTTATGAACTAATTGTCAATCTTTTAATCAATTCTCATTTCTTTGCAGGACAATCGTTGTGGGATTTCTCATCAACCGGCCTTCGTTGGGAAAAATAATGGAAAACGATTTAGAAAGAACGCTCGCACATCGCTAACGGACCATTGCTCGGCTAGCGAGATTCATCTATAGCGATTTCTCCAAATGCACCATGAAAGAACGACGAGTAACGAGCAACCAGAGCGAACAGTGTTGCCACATTTTTATCTGTACCGAAGGCTCAAAAATCTTATTTATCTGTACCAGACATTCGAAAAATCTGTACCCAAAATCTGTACCAAATTTGTACCACATTTGATTTAAAATCGCTTAAAATACACAAAAAAAGAGCATTACATTCAGTCTAAACTATGAAAAACACTGAATTTGAGTATACTGTTAACAATTTCTGAACTTTAAAAACAAAAATATCAGTATTAAAAATGTTTTTAATAATTTTAATGTATTTTTCTCAAATTCAAAAAATCTGTACCATTCTGTGCCTTTTGCTGAAAATCTGTAATCTGTACCGTACAGAATCTGTACCAAAAAGTTGAAAAAAATCTGTACTTTTACAGAATAATCTGTACCTGTGGCAACACTGAGAGCGAACCCGGCTGAGGAAACCCCCCCCAGCAGGACGAGTGCAATGACCCCGATGTTTTTGATGCTGTTTTGCTGTGCGACAGACATTCAACGAGCTACATGTACTTCCACCGACGAACGCGAATTCGCCTCCAAGAGACGACACGACGACAACCGACGAAATATACGCGATCGGAATGCACTTGACCTAATTATTGCAGTTTGTAAGAGTGAGTCACTTTTCTTATCAATTGACTAACATAGGCCTAAACTAATATAAATTTAAGTAAAGTTACTAATTCAATTCAATTTGCTTTATTTTGAAGACTTTCAGCCTTGGGCTGGTTCATCTCTTAGTAAAGTTACTAACATTAGGTTTCAATAGCTCTTTTCACTCCAAAATTTATGCGATGCGTTTTTGCTTCATCCTAGTGATGATTTTTGTATATTTCCTTAAGGGAAGATTTAAATATTACGTCCATCGTTTTCGGGATTTCTAGAACTTTTCTAGAACACCCCCCCCCCCACCTCCCCTAAATGTTGGACGTAATATTTGAACGTTCCCTAACGGGAGAATGTTTAGCTTGTTCATTTATACCTTACAATTTCTTCGAAAAGTTGGCATGACATATGCCTGAATCTTTTTCACTACGTCATAACTATTGTACTAAGAACTTCGATATTTCAGGATATTTATAATACGATAACTGTACGAACTTTAGTATTTCACAATTCTCGTTTATTAACGCAACACTACACAATCTTTCATTATCGCTCACCCAGGCTGACTGTCCTTCCTGCCTAATGATATAATCCTGAAATCTTACTGGTTCCGATGTTACGCGTTTTGTTCGACGATCAACTTTTTCTGAGTCCCGCACTACAGCTATTAGCATTGGTTCTGGTGATTTAACCTTTTTTAAATATGTTGCAATTCTTCGATATTCTGCTCCTGAATGACACGATCGTACAGTTGTATCCCCTCCCCATGTGTTCAACTCTACACTAACACCTAAAATTCTTTTTACGCATGCTACAATATATTTTGCGCCCACTTTTGCATGAAAATCTTTGGATTTTTTGGACAGCACTGTATTTTTCTTTAGCACCTTTTCTACTACATGATAAGTGGGTGCGCGTTTGTTCGAACGTGAAATTCACGTCGTGAATGAACTTAAAAAACTGAACTAAATTTTTAAGTTTACGAAATATAATCTGAAATACTGAAAAAATCAGGAAAATTTTACACAAAACGTGCAGCAAAAGAGGAAGAAGCATTGCGCAAACGGTGAGCTCTACCAAAGCCAGGTTGATGCTTTGCTATACATTGTGGTATGCATCAGACCCGATACTGCAATTGCAGAATCCATCCTGGGGCGCAGATCAGTCAACCCCTGAAGCGGTACCGTACATCAACGGCGGATTTAAAGCAAGATCTCGGTGGCACTCGTAAGTACTCCGACGAATTTCGCCCCAAATCGTATTCGGAGTTGGCAGCATCCTCTCAGATTACAATGAAACTTTCTGGGTATGTACACCATTTTTTAAAAATGTTTTTAATCAAAAAATGACTACTCCTACAAAAAAGTGTTGTATGGGTGATTATCACAAAATAAGTCAAGTTTTAAGAAAAAAATACTGAAAAAAATCCAAAATGAGCCCTACACTGAAAAAAATCATTTCTAAAAATTCAAAGTTGATTAAAAAAAAACACCATTTTTGATTTTGATGAAATTTTGTCTCAAGACAGGTAATTATGTTCCCTACCAACCGTCCATACATCACAAGATGGGCACTTTTAAGGAAAAAAAGTTTTTCTAACAAAAACTTTTTCTTGTTCGAATGATTTTTTTTCAGTGTATTTTGTTATCAACAATAACACCAACGAAGGCCATAACAATCCCAGAATCCAATGAAACTCAATTTTCTAGGAGATTTTGTGTTATTTATTCAATCATTTGGAAGGGTTTTCCTTTACATAAAAAACTTCAAAATATTACAAATGTATTTTCTTAGGAAATGTAATGTTTGATCGCAATATGTATTGAAGTGCACTTTTAAATATACAATTATTTATAATTATGAATTTTTTAATGAATGTTGCGACCAAAGCATTGTATTTTATGCAATTCAGTATCATAATTTACATTTTATCTAACTCATTTTGGTATCATAATGGCTATTTTTTCCGAACTGGTTCATTATGCAACTGAAATGAGTTGCATAATGAAAAATAGTTGTATAATGTTCATAATGCAACTCATTGGAGTTGCATTATGAATATTATGCAACTCAAATGAGTTGCATTATGAAAAAATCATTGCATAAAATTTTGTATGGAACTCGTTGCAAAACTCGATTTTTTCAGCACTCTTCGTATTTATCCAACTCGGCGAGCCTCGTTGGATAAATGTACGACTCGAGCTGAAAAAATCAACTTTTTGCAACTCGTTACATAAATAACTATTACTTGATTCTACTGGTATACATAATGTATGCATATGTACTATTCATGAAAATGTAAATTTAATGTTCAACAGTATAAGAATTGTGTCACAAGATGAAATAATACAAAAAATGCTTTGCGATATTTCCACCAGAACAGATAATTGCTTTTTCCGTGCTTGTGAAAAGTGTGCTTGTAATGAACACATTGAAGAGGAACTTACATTGATATTAGAATCAAATGACAAAGAAGAGATTATATTTCAGCAGTGGTTGAATACTGATCGCTGTAATTTAGAAACGATTATTAAACCTGTTGATGAATTTGTTCCGTATCTTGTTGATAAAATTGACAAACTTATAACACACGACTTTATTCATAAACAACAATCATCATTTCTCAGAAATAAAAAAGATACATCAAAGGATGATGAAATTCTTGCGATTTGTGATTTCTATGAAAACTATTCATTCATAATTCAAAACGCTGCTCAAGGATATCATTGGAACAACTCGCAAGCAACAATACACCCATTTGAAATTTACTTTATGAAAGATAATAAACTTGTAAATGTTAGCTTCATTATCATATCGAAAGTAATGGCTCACGATACAGTTGCGGTTCAGTTGTTCATCTCAAAAATGATAGATTTTATGAAACAATTAACGAACTTTTCTAAAATTTATTTTTATGTCTGATGGGGCAGCATCACAATACAAAAATAAGAAGAACTTTGCTAGTCTATGTAGATTCCAGTCAAAGCATGCATTAAGATCAGAATGGTATTTTTTTTGCAACTTCCCACGGTAAAGGTCCATGTGATGCTATTGGTGGCACTCTCAAGCGAATGGCAAAGAGAGCAAGTCTTGCTCGAGATTATGGAAATACCATAACAACTCCACGAGAGTTATATAACTGGGCAGTTGTACAGACAGATAAAAATATAACTAAATTAAATTTCTGTTACGTATCCACTGAACAGTACATTAAAATGTCAGAAGATCTCGAAGAAATATATAATAACGCCAAAACAATACCAGGCACTCAGAAATTCCATAGTTTTTTGCCTATTCCTGGCGACAAAGTAAAGGCAAACAGGTATTCTAATTCAGAAGAGGAACAAAAAATATTTAGTATGATCGAAAAAAATAGAAAATAACATGTTTGAAATTGGCTCTAAGACACATATTGAGACACATGAAAAATTCATAATTATAAATAATTGTATATTTAAAAGTGCACTTCAATACATATTGCGATCAAACATTACATTTCCTAAGAAAATACATTTGTAATATTTTGAAGTTTTTTTATGTATAGGAAACCCCTTCCAAATGATTGAATAAATAACACAAAATCTCCTAGAAAATTGAGTTTCATTGGATTCTGGGAGTGTTATGGCCTTCACTGGTTTTTTTGTTGATAACAAAAAAATCATTCGAACAAGAAAAAGTGTACTGGAAAGGCTATATGTTCACTCCAAAAATGACTTTTTGATATAAGGCTCGGAGAGTCGAGGCATATATACCAATCGACTCAGCTCGACGAATTGAGGTGATGTCTGTGTGTATGTATGTGTGTATGTGTGTGTGTGTGTATGTGTGTATGTGTGTGGACAAAAAAACTCACATCACTTTTTGGCAGTGAACCTCAACCGATTTTAATGACCGACGGTTCATTCGACGCGTAATCTGGTCCTATTGTTTCCTATTGAAAATGGTTCGGATCGGTCCAGCCGTTCCGGAGATATGGCCCTTTAGGTGTTCCGGACCGGTACCCCTGGAAGGGGCCAGGCATGAAAATGCAACAAACCCATGCATGCGACCCATCAAACCACGGCATTTTTGATTATCTGATGAACGGTAAGCAGGAAAATAGATTAAGACCTCATCTGAACCAGTAGTGTTCCGGAACCGGTTCCGGAAGTCCCGCCGGAAGTGGCCAAATATAAAAGTGAACACAACCCATTCATGCGACACATCAAACAGCGGCATTTTCGGTAACCTGATGAACGATTAGCAAGAAAATAGTATCAGACAATATCTTAACCGGTAGTGTTCCGGAACCAGTTCCGGATGTCCTGCCGGTAGTGGCCAAATATAATAGTGAACCAAACAAATACATGCGACATATCAAACAGCGGCACTTTCTTTATCCTGACGAATGGTTAGCAGGAAAATGGCTTTAGACCATATCTGAACCGGTAGTATTCCGGAACCGGTTGCCGATGTCCCACCGGAAGTGGCCAAATATAAGAGTGAACCAAACTCATGCATGCGACACATCAAACGGCAGCATTTTCGGTAGCCTGATGAACGGATAACAAGAAAATTGTCTCAGACAAAATTTGAGACAACAGGTCCTGCCCGGGAACCGATTTTGGGTGTCTCGTCTTAAGTGGTCAAATATAAAAGTACTCCGAACCTATGCATGCGACACGCCAAATCTCGGTTTTTTTTTCAATAACCTAATTAACAGTTTATCAGCAAAAAGTATCAGACGCATATTTGGGAGAACCGGCAGGGATGAAGAACAGGTAAAAAGTGCCCCGCCGGAAATGGTAAATATAGAAGTGAACCAAAATCATGCATGGGCCATCCATTAAGTACGTCACAATCCTAAGGGGAGGGGAGGGGGCTTTTTAAAGTGTGACAAGCAATGTATTAAGTATAGGAAAAACCGGCTTAGGGACAAAACGTCGAAAGACAAAACGTCGAATGCCAAAACGTCGAATGCCAAAAGGTCGAATGCCAAAATGTCGAAAGAGACAAAACGTCGAAAGGACAAAACGTCGAAAATGAGCAAATAGGTAGTGAATTCTTTATTCTTTTTAGGGAAACTCATTCTTTCACTTGTACCAGCCAACAGGGGAGCCTTCCTGAGTTTCCCTGAAACCACACCTTAGGGTCGGCATGTGTCTTGACTAGTTCTACGCGGGAAGAGAATATTAGCACCTAGATTAGGCAGCATCCATTTATTACGTAACGCTAAAATCAACATTTTTCGACCCCCCTCCCCCCTCCGTAACGCTTTTTTGTATGAAAACCCAACAATTTTTGTATGGACCGTAACGCTCGGCCATACTCCCCCCTCCCCCTAGAGCGTTACGTAATTTGTGGATGGCGCCTTAGCACTGTCTTTATCCATTCATTCCTTACTTTTTCGGTGTCTCTTCTACTGGCATCCAGTGTTGTATTTGAACTGAACGCGAGCCAACAATGAACTGAGCTTGGATGTGCCATCAAATCCTATGTCCGTCCTGACCTGACCATGGTCCTGCTCTATTTAGGACTTTGTGACGCATCTGCATACATGCGTTGTTGCGCGAAAATATGCACCACAATGAAGCGGGACATTGTGGCATCGGGCATTAAGATTCTGCACCAAAATCCAGATTTTCCGCAATCCACGGTGATCGAACCGGTTCCCCCGTTCGGCAGAGAGTGGGTTTTGTGAATCGAATCAGCCCATTATTGCTAGAATTGGCGCAAAATGGCACAAACATGACCATTTCAGTTTACCAGGTACCAGGGTACCATGTTGGCATTCTGCGCGTTTTAAATTTTGAACTGAATAATGTTCAAATATGTTTGATCGCAGTGTGCCGTATTTGAACTTCAACGCGAATTGAACGCGTTCATAGGGCAGTGCATGAAATTATCTCCCTCTCTTTCACTCTTACAGACATTTTGTAAACAACAAGGCCACGAAATGTCAAAATCCTATACAAAATCAAAACAGTGCGGTGCCCTATATGCAACACAGCGAGTGGCACACTGTCAGTAGCACTTCTCCAATTTTTCAGCACCATGCCATAACTTCCTTCAGTGTGCGCCTATAGCTATCGTCGGCCGGATCTCTGGCACTTTTAGGGTGGCGATAGGGATTATCGGGCGTATTGTTCCTTCAAGGGCGTCTGGTTTGGTTTACGGCACGACTTGCCGGTACTTTTCGTTCCAACGTAAGGGGTGGGAGCTAAGGTGGGAGGGAATGCCTTTCTCATTTAGAATCAAATTTGTGCCTAAAACAGCTGTCCTTCGTCGCAATTCGTCCGATATTCACAGGATATGGTACTCATACAATAATGCTCAGTATCCTCATAATAATCTCCACTCAGCTGGTGGTTTCAACTCAGGTCTGAAACATCATAGAGTGCAAAATGAGTCACTGACCTTCAGCGCTCGGGCAGTGTCCCGAGATAACGAGACAATGTTCGTGTATCCCAGTTAATCAATTCATCATCCTAGCATCTTGGTGGATCTACTGTATCGCCACCCCTCTCAGGCTACCAACAGGATCGATTTAAATTCACATAAAATCTAAAAAAAAAAATCCACACTGAACTGCGAACACTTACACACTTTTCGACGTTTTGTCCTTTCGACGTTTTGGCATTCGACGTTTTGGCATTCGACGTTTTGTCTTTCGACGTTTTGTCACCCATTCGGAAAAACCCGTACGAAGGGGGGATGGGGGGTCCAAAATTCCCAATTTCAGGGTGACATACTTAATGGATGCTTCCCATGCAACACATCAATTCGCGGCTTTTTAGGTAGCCTGATGAACAGTTTACAAGAAAATACCCATAGACAATATCTGGGACAACCAGTAGTGTCATGGAATCGGTTCTAGGTGTCCGCCGGAAGTGGTCAAACGTAAAATTGAACCAAACCCATGCGGTACATCAAATAGTGGAATTATGAAAGTGAACAAAACCAATGTGGGCGATAAATCAAATCGTGTCTTTTTCGGTAGCCTGGTAAATGTTGGTTACCGCCAGTCGGGTGACATTCGCTCAAAATACTAACATTTATTAAAGTGATTATCAAAAAGTGGATAGAATTTGGTAAATATAATTTGCGTTGACCATCCGCTATAGAAAAAAGTCATATTTTGTTGATTTTCCATTACGAAAACGTGATGTGAATATCATGGTTAAGCATGGTGTACAAAATCAACATTTTAAAATGCCCAGTAGAAAAAGCTGAACGGTCAGTACGAGAACCCTACAAATGTGAATTACAACAACTGAGAGTATTCATATAAATACAGTAGACGTTCGCTCGGTGCAAACGCTTTAACTACAATGCTTTTTAACTTTAAGTCCGGTATGTGCAACAGTTTTGCAGTTATCACACCGCTATCCGTCAAAGGTCTGTCAGAACAGATGACAGCTGCATAGCGATGCATTTTTGAATGCATTTTAGATCACTTTCAGACAAACTGACAAGTCTTTGACGTCTGCCAGTCGTTGCAGTTAACAAATTTCATTCGGTAGGTGAAACGTAAACATGTTGCAGTTATCGAACGTCTACTGTATTTTATGGATAATACGGTGTTTGTTTTAGAAATAAATGTAAGATTCGAGCTAAATTAAAAATGCACGCATATCAGTTTCTAGGTAGACGATAATGAAATATTACTTTCATGTTTTCAGAATGCTAGTTGGAGTTATATCTAAGGTATAGCGAATGTATTGCAATGGATCATTGATCGTTTACAATGAATGTGGTCAAACTTTCACGTTTATTTGTATGTGATGTTATTTTAAAGTAACTAGACACTAATAGGTTGTGCGCAAGCATCTATAAATATATTCAATAGTTTTGATTTGCAAGCGATATTTTCTCACATTGAACTATTTTGTTTGACTATTCGGGTTTGGCCCTATAAGGGGTAACATTGAGCCAATTTCAATAAGGCTATATTATTGTCAACATTAAATTTGAAGCATTTATACTTTAAACAATCCTAAACAACATAAAACTGAACGTGTCTACTGAATTCAACATTGATTTAGAGCTAAAATTTTGTTGTAACGACCTACAAAACAATGGACTGTGCAGTTTTGGTCCAATGACACCCCCACTGACGGTAAGATTTAAAATGAAGAAATGGTCGAAGTATTCATATATTCAATAAGAGAATAAAATCGTGACCAAAGCAATCTCATCAAATCACACCATTTTAAATTCATGTGGTGTAAAGTGGCCCAGAATTGAAATACATGGCAAAAAATGCCAAATCATAGTAGTCTGTTAGTTTTACCCTAAATAAATAAGGTTCCAGTATTATTAAGATCTCAAATTAATATTATGGCATTTTCATTATTTTTCGATTTCTTCGAACGATGTCCGAACAAAATGACTGTTTTTCATACAATTTGACTAAATACCTATCACATATCACATGTTTTGGCAGCTCTTCGCACTCGTTTAAACTCGTTTATGTTCATTATCAAAAATGCAATATTTTTCCATCAGCAGCTACTCAGTATCGTATCAAGATACAAAAACAATATTTTCAAATTCTTTAAGAGCTATTCAATGATCATAACATTATAGACGAGTACTCGATATACTGTAACAGTGTAACCCATTAGATACATCTTCAAAAATTGAGTTTCTGTCAGCTTTTTCCAAAACTGGACCTCTGTGCGATGTTAATATAAAGTAGGATAGATCAACTTATTATGGGAAAATTATAATTTGTCGCATCGACACTGAATAAAGTTTTTCCTATCTCCAAGTATTCTCAGGATCGGCAAACGCCGGCGGAACGATCATGAGTTCATATTCGACGAGAAAGGCACTAACACCACTAGGTGGATTAATCTGGGTTTTTTCCTTAAAAGTGCCCATCTTGTAATGTATGGACGGTTGGTAGGGAACATAATTACCTGTCTTGAGACAAAATTTCATCAAAATCAAAAATGGTGTTTTTTTTAAATCAACTTTGAATTTTTAGAAATGATTTTTTTCAGTGTAGGGCTCATTTTGGATTTTTTTCTTAAAATTTGACTTATTTTGTGATAATCACCCATACAACACTTTTTTGTAGTAGTCATTTTTTGATTAAAAACATTTTTAAAAAATCCATAAAAAAAGTTTAGCCCTTTTCAAAAGTCAGTCGAGAAAAAAAATTAGAAAAATGAGTATGCAAAGTGGCTTATCTGGGCAAGGTCTACACACCAAGAAAGTTTCGTTGTAATCTGAGAGGGTACTGCCAACATTTGTTCGAGTTGGCGCGAAATCCGTTCTCCGGTTTATTTGATGCTCGACGAGGACTACGACAGGGTGATCAGCTTTCATGCCAGCTCTTCTACATCGCGGTAGAAGGTCAGCATAACCATAGACTAATTTCAAGACCTCGATGTTCCAAAGAAAAACATTAAATTTTGGGTGCACTGTCCGGTACCCAATAATATATTTTTTGTTCTGTATTAACGAGATTTTTAACCCTAGGGGGCTGTCCATAAACCACGTGGTCATTTTTTTGGGACTTCTCAACCCAAACCGACCACCCCACTACCCCCCCCCCCCCCCACGCGTGGTCATTAGTCCATACAACATTTTTTATTTGTCCATACAAAATGCTCATTGGCCGTACAAGGCTACGGTGGCGCTATCTGCAGAGCCGTAGCGTGGTTCCATGGCGCCCTTGGCAAGCATCCAGGTTGGCGCTCGGCGTCATTGTAATTTGCGTCATTGTAATTTGCTAAGTTGTAGTTATTCATTTTTTTTCTAAATTTCTTTAAAAGTTGCACTTGGTGTATTTTTTAGGAATTTCAATGGGAGTCACCTAACAATTTTCCGAAGTTGATTTCTTTTATACGAGTATAAGTACGAACATTACAGATTTATAATATAAATGATGCATAATTTTCTTCAGCAAATCTTACAGTATTTTTTGAATTTTTGTTACTGGACTTTCAACTGAATTTTGTTCTCAAAAATATTTAATTGAGTTTTAGAGGTTTTCAGGAATCCTCAAATGATGTATTTTATAAATTTTCGACGATTAGTTTAATAGGCTCCACCAAAACTCTCCAATAACTTTACCAAGTATGTGTTCTGAAGTTTTTTCAAAGCATTTCTCAAAAGTTCTGTAAGAAAATGTTCAGTAATCATTGGACAAAACATGGACATGGTTGAATACCAGGAGGATTTTCTAAAGGAATCTCTACATCAGTTTTTGTTGAAATCTCTGGAAGCATTCCGACTGGAATCACAAGAATAAATTATGCTAGAATCTCTGGAAGAATTCCTGCAGAAATTTCAGAAGGAACACTTGATGAAAATCCGGGAGAAAAGTCAGCAAGATGGAATTCATGGAATAATTTCGGAAGGTATCAATGGAAGTTTTCTGATCGATGAGATAGATTTTTTTTACAAAGGAATCTGTAAATGACTTTCTGAAGGAAACTTTGCTCGAATTTCTAAAGAATTCCATAGAAGACTGGAAGAATTTTCATCAAGAATTCTTGGGATTTCTAACGGAACCTATGCAAAAGGAATCCGTAGAGAAATTACTGACAAAATCTATTGAAGGGTTTCTAGGCACCTAATCTTTGAAGATATTTTTGCAGGAATCACTATACGAATTCCAAAGGAAATTTTGGAACTCTGAAGGAATAATGGAAGATTATTCAATAAAATCCTTGGAAAAAATGTCGGGAAGATTCCTTTGACTAATTTCTGAAAAAAAAACTTCTAGATAACTTTTTGAAAGGCTTTTTAAATTTCTAAAGGAATTTAGATACTTCTTTGAGATATTTCAAGAAAAAATTTCAGAAGAATTAAAGATTTGAAATTGGTTTTAAAGAATCCCTGAAGGGGAGTTTCTAAAAGAATTTCTTGATAAATTTCTGATATATTTTTTGAAACATTTGCTGAAGAAAAAAAAATCCAAACAAATATCTGGTGGAATTTATGAAGAAATTCCTAGAATATTAAATTTATTTTGGGATAATGAAGATTTTGAAAACTCAATGTTCAATCTTAGATATTGTTAAAAAATAAATCTAATTGAAAACATTCAAGAAAACAACAGCATCATCCTGTTTCCTTCTAGCCTTATGCCTTTTCGGCGCCCCTCTGAAGCTGGCGCCCTTGGCGGGGGCCAACCTGACCAACCGCACGCTACGGCTCTGGCTATCTGTTAATTTTTAGTGGCCGTTTTAGTTATTTTTGTGATCTATTCAAACCACTAATTGAGGCTTGAGTTTGCCTCGGTGCTCCACCCCTGTTTCATCGATCGCCATCAACAGATTCCAAACGTACTCGCGAAAAGTGTGGATCGTTATAAATTATAAAAGTTAATTTTCTTCCCCATATTATCCGTCGCCATCCGGCACCGCACCGCCTGCCGGTCTGTCCGTATCCCATTTCCCGTTTATGTCTCTCCGTACGAACGCCGCCATCCCATCCAGTACCTTAGCGATGATGAAGAAGCATACCACACCCATTCATTCACATCCGGACCAGTCTGTGAGGGACATCTTTTCTGTGCGGTCCGGTAGGAAGAATAATGTCCGGTCTCGTGCTCGTCCTCTTGTGAATTCATAAGCTGAAAATTGGCGCCATATTATTAGCCGGGGAGTAAAACACAGGCCAGGCATTACAACGCTCGGATCAATAGGAAGGCGGTGAGGACTGTTACGAGTTGGCGGCACTAATCCAGACATAAAGTGGTTTAAATCGTCTTACTCAAATGTTTCTATGGAAGTGACAGTATAGAAGGCATGATTTGATTATCTTGCGAGTTATTGAGTATTAATCATAAACCATAACGGCACATTGAACTACCAAACTGATGGCAGCACGTTTGAACCCAGATGAAACCCCGATGACGTGTCGATTACGATTAGGTAATTGTTGAACTGATTATATACAGGGGATGGCCAAAATGTTTGGGATAGGCAACTTTTTTTTCTCTCACAAAAAAGTTCAACAAGCTATAACTTTTCATAGAGCGCATCAAAAAATCTCAAATTTTGACTGTTTGTCAACCTATTATGTGTGCATCATTGGTACAAATTTGGGCTCGATTGATTAATATTTCGCAAAGTTAGAACCGTTCGCGTAAAACACTATTTTTCAGACAACTCATTTTTGAGGTGTCATATCTCGGAAACCAGTGAACCGAATTGAATGAAAATTTGAACGTATACTAACAATACGTAAATGCTTCATAAACTATTAAAACATAGGTACTTTTTAAACGTTGTAAAAAGTTATCATGGATTGACACTTTTTGGATTTTTCTCGAAAAAATGTAATTTTTTTACATCAATGTCAATAGATTTTTGTGTTGATATCCAAAGATTTTCCACTTCTGTTCTCAAGTTATCTCTAATCAGATATATTAGAGCCTATTTAGATTGAAGGAAGAACACATTTAGTAATTTTTGCGTGGTATTGTAAATTTGACTTTTTTTCCTCTATATGGGTAAAAATTTCAATCCGGTATAACTTAGTTCGCCGCTAGAAAATATTACATTTTATAACGTTGTATTAAGGACAAGGTATTTGGAGTACATAGCTCAAAATTACTAGAGCACTGTTTTTTTGAACCGTTGAACGGACTTGGATGAAAATGCATCACGCTAATTGTTCAGTGGTTGTCAATAGCGTGATGCATTTTAATCCAAATCCGTTCAACGGTTCTAAAAAACGGTGCTCTAGAAATTTTGAGCAATGTACTCCAAATACCTTGTCCTTAAGTATCAATATATTGTTGATAAACGTTAAAAAATTCATTCAATTCGGTTCACTGGTTTCCAAGATATGACAGTTCAAAAATGAGTTGTCTAAATAATAGTGTTTTACCCGAACGGTTCTAACTTTGCGAAAAGTTAATCAATCGAGCCCAAATTTGTACCAATGATGCACATATAATAGGTTGACAAACAGTCAAAATATGAGATTTTTTGATGCACTCTATGAAAAGTTACAGCATGTTGAATTTTTTGTGGGAGAAAAAAAGTTGCCTATCCCAAACATTTTGGCCATCCCCTGTACATTACTTGAAAGTAATTCTACAGTCGAATAGCAAATATGTGATTATACAGAATTCGTTGACTTGCTCCAGGACATGTATCACCGCGGGTCTACCTACACAGACATCGTATTCAGGAAGTTGCTAGACTATCATATGCATAATAAACTTTCTATGTTTTCTTCAAGATAGAAAACTATGAGAAGAAAACTACATATGCTCTGTGGACTCCCAGATTAAAACCAGGAAAGGTAATTATTTTGACTCCATAAAGCGTCCTACCCCCGAATCATTAAACGCCATCTGGATTGACTGTGCAGACAAGTAACCAAAGCTCATGTATTATCCCAAAAGAAATTACTCTCATCACATCATTTCTCTTGCTTCTATCACAAGCTCATAAGAACATAATTTTAAGATGTTGGGAGAAAGTGGGACCAAATGCGTCCATAAGGCAGTTAATTTTTATTTTATTTTGTTGTTGTGGATTTTTTTTAGTGGTTAATTGCGCACTTCAATATTTTGGGAAAGACCATTTGCTTGAAGTTTTATTCAAAACTTATGATTTTTGGCTGGCACGGTAAAGGCTGGGTATGCTGCGCAATTCAGATCCCATTATGATCCACTAGCCTCTGCCCAGCAACTCCTATCCCTACCTCCACGCGGTACCGGCCGGAAACTATGAGCAACCTTAGGGAAGATCGGGTAACCAACCCCGGTGGGAACTTTGGTCGTAGGCTGACAGGGAAGGGTGGGGGGGGGAGGGGTTTGCTTCGGTAAACCTGGGCGTCTGTTTTCCAGGAGGAGCGGCTCACAACAGCGTCTGATCCCCATGTTAGGGGCGGCTGATCTACGTCCGAGTGCCAGGGAAGGACTCTAAGCTCAACTGTGCACTATGGTCCTCCGGAAAGTAGGGGGTTGGTGTCAGGCCCTACGAGCCAGCCGTAAAAAAACATTGTAACGGAAAATCAGCAACAGAATAATACGAACCGAGACCAACGGCAAAAACCCCAGCGAACAAAAAGGACTTGCGATTGGAAACTCGGTACGTGGAGCTGCCGAGCTCTCAACTTCATTGGGAGCACCCGCATACTCGCCGATCTACTGAAGGATCGCGGGTCCGGCATCGTAGCGCTGCAGGAGGTGTGTTAGACAGGGTCCATGGTGCGAACGTTTAGAGGTGATCATACCATCTACCAGAGCTGCGGCAACACACGCGAGCTGGGAACAGCTTTCATTGTGATGGGTGATATGCAGAGGCGCGTGATCGGTTGGTGATCGATCGACGAAAGAACGTGCAGGTTGAGGATCAAAGGCCGATTCTTCAACTTCAGCATAATAAACGTGCACAGCTGCAGCTCGAACGCGAGTACGATTGCTGCCCAAGCCACGACGTCAAGATCATCATAGGTGATTTGAACGCTCAGGTAGGCCAGGAGGAGGAATTCAGACCGACGATTGGTAAGTTCAGCGCTCACTAGCAGACGAACGAAAACGGCCCACGACTCATTGATTTCGCCGCCTCCAAAAATATGGCCATACGTAGCACCTTTTTCCAACACAGCCTCCCTTATCGTTACACCTAGAGATCACCACAGCAGACGGAATCTCAAATCGACCACGTTCTGATTGACGGACGGCACTTCTCCGACATTATCGACGTCAGGACCTATCGTGGCGCCAACATCGACTCCGACTACTATCTGGTGACGGTCAAACTGCGCCCAAAACTCTCCGTCATCAACAATGTACGATACCGACGACCGCCACGGTACAACCTAGAGCGACTGAAGCAACCGGCTGTCGCCTCAGCATACGCGCAGAATCTCGAGGCCGCGTTGCCATACGAGGGCGAGCTCGATGAGGCCCCTCTAGAGGACTGCTGGAGTACAGTGAAAGCAGTCATCAACGACGCAGCCGAGAGCACCATCGGGTACGTGGAACGGAATCGACGGAACGAATGGTTCGACGAAGAGTGCAGAACGGTTTTGGAGGAGAAGAATGCAGCGAGGGCGGTAATGCTGCAGCAAGGGACTCGACAGAACGTGGAACGTTATAAACAGAAGCGGAAACAGCAGACCCGCCTCTTTCGGGAGAAAAAGCGCCGCCTGGAAGAAGCGGAGTGTGAAGAAATGGAACTGCTGTGCCGTTCCCAAGAAACACGGAAGTTCTATCAGAAGCTCAACGCATCCCGCAACGGCTTTGTGCCGCGAGCCGAAATATGCAGGGATAAAGACGGAGGCCTCTTGACGGACGGACGTGAGGTGATCGAAAGGTGGAAGCAGCACTTCGATCAGCACTTGAACGGCGTGGAGAACGTAGGCACGGGAGCCCACAGCAACGGAGGAAACGACGACGCATTTGCAGCGGAAATCGGAAATGAACCAACTCCCACGCTGAGGGAAGTTAAGGATGGCATACACCAGCTCAAAACCAACAAAGCAGCTGGTAAGGATGGTATCGCAGCTGAACTCATCAAGATGGGCCCAGAAAAGTTGGCCACCTGTCTGCATCGGTTGATAGTCAGGATCTGGGAAACCGAACAGCTACCGGAGGAGTGGAAGGAAGGGGTAATCTGCCCCATTCACAAGAAAGGCGACCATTTGGAATGTGAGAACTTCAGGGCGATCACTATTTTGAATGCTGCCTACAAAGTGCTATCCCAGATCATCTTCCGTCGTCTGTCACCCAAAACAAATGAGTTCGTTGGAAGTTATCAAGCCGGCTTCATCGACGGCCGATCGACAACGGACCAGATCTTCACCGTACGGCAAATCCTCCAGAAATGCCGTGAATACCAGGTCCCAACGCATCACCTGTTCATCGACTTCAAAGCGGCATACGACAGTATCGACCGCGCAGAGCTATGGAGAATCATGGACGAAAACGGCATTCCTAGGAAGCTGACTAGACTGATTAAAGCAACGATGAACGGTGTGCAAAACTGCGTAAGGGTTTCGGGTGAACTATCTAGTTCATTCGAATCTCGCCGGGGACTGCGACAAGGTGATGGACTCTCATGCCTACTCTTCAACATTGCTCTGGAAGGTGTGATGCGACGAGCCGGGCTCAACAGCCGGGGAACGATTTTCACAAAATCCGGACAATTTGTGTGCTTTGCGGACGACATGGACATTATTGCCAGAACATTTGGAACGGTGGCAGAGCTGTACACCCGCCTGAAACGCGAAGCAGCAAAGGTCGGACTGGTGATGAATGCCTCAAAAACAAAGTACATGCTGGTAGGCGAAACCGAAAACGACCGGATCCGTCTGGGTAGTAATGTTACGATAGACGGGGATACTTTCGAGGTGGTGGAGAAATTCGTCTACCTCGGATCCTTACTGACGGCTGACAACAACGTGAGCCGTGAAATTCGGAGGCGCATCATCAGCGGAAGTCGGGCCTACTACGGGCTCCAGAAGAAGCTGCGGTCGAAAAAGATTCACCCACGCACCAAATGCACCATGTACAAAACGCTAATAAGACCGGTAATCCTCTACGGGCACGAGGCATGGACCATGCTCGAGGAGGACCAGCAAGCACTCGGAGTTTTCGAAAGACGCGTGCTAAGGACGATCTTCGGCGGTGTGCAGGAGAACGGTGTGTCGCGGAGAAGGATGAACCACGAGCTCGCTGCACTTTACGGCGAACCAGAAGGTGGTTAAAGCCGGAAGGATACGGTGGGCAGGGCATGTTGCAAGAATGCCGGACAACAACCCTGCAAAGCTGGTGTTTGCAACTGATCCGGTTGGCACAAGAAGGCGTGGAGCGCAGAGAGCACGATGGCCGGACCAGGTGGAGCGTGACTTGGCGAGCATCGGGCGCGACCAAGGATGGAGAGCGGCAGCCACGAACCGTGTACAGTAGACGTTCGATAAGTGCAACATGTTTACGTTTCAGTTACCGAATGAAATTCGCTAACTGCAACGACTGACAGCCGTCAAACAGTTGACAATTGCTGTTAGACGCAGCCAGAATGCACTCAAAAACATCGCAATGCAGCTGTAGTGCATCCGAAAAACATCGCAACTCTGTTGACGTTTTGTTTTTGAAAGATAGCGGTGCGATAACTGCAAAATTGTTGCACTTAGCGGACTTGCAGTTAAAAAGCATTGCAGTTAAACCGTTTGCACCGAGCGAACGTCTACTGTATTATGGAGAAATATTGTTGATTCAGTTTTATTTTGAATTTGATGTAATACTAAATAAATGAATGATTTTTGGCTACGTAAACTCCATTTAATCAAACCATATTTAAGCTATTTGCTCGACGATGATAAACCTGGGCGTATTGAGCATATGCAATATGAATATGAATTCCCTAGAAGGGGTTTCAACATGATGTGGTGCTAACATCGCCAAGTGCTTCATATTGGGATTCTGGAGAAGGCTCCGAAACTTTATTATGAAGTCATTATTACGATTCTTATAAAATTTTATAAACGTATCAAATACAATGGAAAATATCGACAAAATTATCATTTATAAAAAAATAATGTCGTTGTAAAAGAATTTCAATCGTGGACAATTAGTGATGCTAGAAGTGGAGAAGACTTCAAAGATTGAGTCAGAATTCCTAGATCGAAAATTTCTATCGGAATCCTTGTTGCAATCTACAGAGATTCCTCCAAAGATTCGTGCATGAATTCCTCCACGGATTCCTCCAGAAAATCCTAAAGGAATTTCTACCACTACTTTTTCAGGAATTCCGCGAGGAATTCCTTCGGGGAATCCTCCATGGATTTCTCCAGGATATTGTCCAGGAGCTCCTGCAGGAATTCCTCCAGGGATTCATTAATGAATTTCTTCAGAAATTCCTCATAAAACTATTCAAAAAATTCTTCCATATTTTTTTCAGGAATTCCTTTATATATTTCTCCAGAATTACCTCCAGGAATTCCTCCAGAGATTCCTCCTGGAAAAATCCTCAAGGGGTTTTTTGCCAGAATTCTCCTAAAATTTCCTCTAGGAATTGCTGTACGGATACTTTCAGAAAATCTTAAAGGAATTTCTTACTGATGTCTCCAGAAAATTATACAGAAAATTAGCAAGAAATTTCTTAAGGAATTCATCCCAGAAATTTCTTCAGAAAGTTCTTCAACGGACCAGATGTTCGCCATCCGCCAGGTGTTGCAGAAATGCCGCGAATACAACGTGCCCACACATCACTTGTTCATCGATTTCAAATTGGCGTATGATACAATCAATCGAAAACAGCTATGGTAGATTATGCACGAATACGGATTCCCGGATAAACTGTTACGATTGATCAAGGCGACGATGGATCGAGTGATGTGCGTAGTTCGAGTATCAGGGACACTCTCGAGTCCCTTCGAATATCGCAGAGGGTTATGGCAAGGTGATGGTCTTTCGTGCTTGCTGTTCAACATTGCGTTAGAAGGTGTAATAAGGGGAGTGGGGATAAACACGAGTGGAATAACATCAGATTCTATGTGTGTGATTTTACAACAAATTCTACTCGGAATCATGCGCATTATCCGGCTCGCAGGTTGTCCAAGGTCCACTTGTATGACGAGAAATCCTTAGTAGAAAATGATTTTCGCAGCAATCTCGGTTCCATCTCGGTCTCAGCTCTTGCCATCAGTTTGAAATATACAAACCTATTAGTTTTCAATTATTATCATCGATGCGGCCGAAAGGTAGCAAATTCGGGTGTGTTCAATTCCATCCAATAGAATTACCGAATTACCTATCGGTGTGGTCGATATGGTACGCTGCAACTTCTCTTCCGTTTTACGTTTACGCGAGCAAGGCCGAAACCATCGATGATTATCTGGAAGAAAAACAAACATGCATTGAAAAGTGAGAGCAAAATCATTTTTGAAAAGCATCCTGAAAAACTAACCTCATAATAACAGTCCCGGTTTCATTCACCCTCGAACTTCTACCACAGCCAGCGCATGCCAGTTATCATCAGCCGAGACCAACCTCACCGGATGACAATCATAAAGCTGTCGCCAAGCATCAGATTCCATCAACCGAAACGATTCTCACCGGACGAGCATCGTAAAACCTCAACTGCCGAGAATCGTCCCGAATTCCTAATCAACCTGGATTCTTCGAAGCATCACAACCCAAAAGCATCCAGACATCGCATCACATTATCACACCCACGCTATCACCTGCACCTGCATCGAATAACACACCTGCATCGATCACGTACGCAACGAAGGGACACCAAATCGACCGATTCCCACTGGCTCGTCAAAATATCACAGATTCCCAGAAAGCCCTGCATCTGTAACCGACCGCATCTCATTATCACACCTACGCCATCGCACGCACCTGCATGAAGAGAGTGCACCGATCACGTACGCACCCTCTGGACGACCGATCGGTAACACACGCATCTGAAGGACGCCACGCCACAGTTGATTCCCACGCCAGGGAAGCATGGAGAAAGAGACAACAACTAATCCTAGAGTTAATAAAAAGTGGTAGCATCTAAGAACTAACATTCAGTTTCGATTTCCATTTCGAATAAACATTTACTGGCGCCCGAATAGGGACCCGGTTCGTTAGAAAGTTCAATCGTGCAAGAGACAAACTTAATCGTACACAGTGTTAGAACCAAGTGTAGATTAAGACAAGTGGAGTGAAGTGAAACATCATATCCGATTGATCCGAAATTGAGCGTAACCGCACAGCAGCCGTGTGGAGGACCCCCGAGTAGAGGCGATCGAAGAGAACTCGCTACCAAAAAGGACAACGTCACCACACTGGGAGCGCTCGGAAGCGAACCTGGTCTCACCCCAGCACGTCTCACTGCACCCGGCAGAGCTGGAACAAAGGGAGGTAGTAGGACTTATCCTGAGCACGCGATCCCGACCATCTTCATCCTGCCGTTAGAGTCACAGGAGTTGTGGAACCAAGTCCCGCAGTCGCACGGCGATGTCGTACGATGCTCAAAATTATGTAAGTAATTAACCAATAAGAAAAAAATATATCACACAAAGTGAATAGTGTATTTAGTGCGAAAATAAATCACAAAAGAAGAAGAAGTAGATTTTTATTCAAAAAAAAAAATTCCAACGTATAATTTAAATTGTCATTTTTTTTCTTCTCCTTAGTGTGAAAAAAGTGAATTTCCAGTGCTTTTTTTTTTCTTATAGAGTGAATTTAATTGTTTCGACAGTGACTTTCTCCCCTTCCTTTTAGCAAATTTTATATTACTCAGGAACAACTAAAATAATTTAAGCTGCATTTTTTCTCCTCCCCTGAGCAAGTGTATTTTCGTTGTTTTTATTAAGTGAATATTTTTGTTTTGACAGTTTTCATTTTGATTCTCCTCAAGATTGAAGAAATAACTTTTGCCTTTGGAAACCTCAAATTACATAATATGGAGGAGCAAATCGAAGCCCTCACTGCAAGACTTGCGGCTTTAGAAGCTGCTGCTGCTCCACCAGAGCCAGTAGATTATTCCGATCCACCCCTTTATTTTCTTGACGAAAATGGAGCACCGGTCGATACAGATTCGATCGAAAAAGTTCCGGATCTCGTTAGGGATTTGCCATCATTTACCGGTGATCCCACAGACTTAAATTCATGGCTCAAAGACGCAGGCGGTCTAGTAGAGTGGTACACACCTAGAGGAAATGCCACAATTGCTAAAAGAAATACCTTCCATGCAATTTGTAAAACAATCCGCCGGAAAATAAAGGGAGAGGCCCACAATGCTTTGGTCGCATCCAATGTTAATTGCAACTGGCATTTAATCAAGCGTACTCTAATCACTTACTATGGCGAAAAACGAGATTTGGCCACGCTTGATTATCAACTGGCAAGTTCTTTCCAAAAAGGACGTGACTTAAAAGATTTTTACTACGAGATTAATAATATTCAGTCATTAATTTCAAATTGCATTTCAATTGACCCGCAATTCTCCCATCCGGAGGCAGCAAGATCAGTTCTTGCACTTTACAACAGAAAAGCAGTAGATGCATTCATTAGAGGTTTAGATGGCGAGGTGGGCAAATTCCTAAAAAATGCCAATGTCGACTCTATAGCCTCGGCATATTCGTACTGCCTTACATTTCAGAACATAGAATTCAGGCGAAATTTGATAAAACCTAAAATCTACGACAACGTTTCCAGTTCCAGACACAATCCATCTGTAATACCTTTTAAGACTGTCAATGTCAATCCGCGAGCAAACATGCGTTTTCCGGTAACGCAACCGATGTATTCCCTTCCAAGGCCTATTCAAGTACAGCAACGCCCCCCTCAACCTTTCTACCCACCTCCACAACATTATCCACCACAACACTATAATCCTCAACAACAATATCGGCCCCCACAACAACCTTATCCTCAACAACAATACCGCCCCCCTCAACCAATACAGCCCTTTAGGCCACCAGCTCACGTTTACCAAGGAAATCAATCCAGAGTTCCAGATCCCATAGACACCGACGTATCTATGAGGACTGCAACGACAAACTATGCCAATAGGCCACCCAAAAGGCCAAGAAATTTTCACATAGAGACACAGCAACAGTGCTTCGAACCCTATGAAGAGTATTTGCAACAAATTGAGGAAGAAGAAGATAGCTCATTTGAGCGCTATTGCAAAACAGTTGAGACTCAAGATTCTCAAACTGAACCCGAACCTGAAGCTGAAGTAGCTGAGCTAAATTTTTTAGAGTAGGCTCTTCACTTCCATATTTTTTATTCAAGGGTAAACTCGAAAACCCATTGAAAATTTTAATAGACACTGGGTCGAATAAAAATTTTATTCACCCAAAATATACAAAGATTTCTCACTACGTAAAATGTCCGTTCTCAGTCTCATCTGTTGGCGGAGATATAATCATCACTAAATTTTCAACGGCCAAATTATTTAAACCACATTCGAATGTGGATGTAAAATTTTTTCATATGAAAAATTTAAAAACATTTGATGCTATAATTGGTCACGATACATTGAAAGAATTGGACGCAGTCATTGACACAGCCCATGAAAAAATGACAATTCACGGACACCATGAAATCCCCTTACTACAATATAAACTGCAACAGGTAAATAAAATCACGGTAAGAGATGATCATTTAGAATCAAAACAAAAACTGCTACTTAAATCGACTTTGGCTAAATTCCAGGATCTTTTTCAGCCCGCTAATGAAAAGCTCCCTTTTACAACTAGGGTAAAAGCAGAGCTCAGAACTACTGACGATGATCCAGTTTACTCGAAATCATACCCCTACCCACAGGCCCTGAAGGAAGAGGTCGAAAGGCAGATCAACAAACTGCTCAACGATGGAATCATTCAGCCTTCCAAATCTCCCTACAACTCGCCAATATGGGTTGTACCGAAAAAGACGGACGCATCCAACGAGAAGAAATACCGTCTAGTCGTCGATTACCGGAAGCTGAACAACAAGACAATCAGTGACAAGTATCCCATTCCGGATACGTCAACAGTATTGGCAAACTTAGGTAGGAGTAAATATTTCACAACCCTTGATCTAGCATCAGGGTTTCATCAAATCAAAATGACCGAAAAAGATATCGAAAAAACAGCATTTTCCATTAATAATGGAAAATACGAGTTTGTTCGATTACCTTCTGGACTGAAAAATGCTCCTAGTATTTTTCAGCGTGTCATGGATGATGTTCTTCGGGAACATATTGGGAAAATATGTCACGTCTATATCGATGACATTATTATATTCGGAGAAACTCTTGAAGCTCACTTAAAAAACCTTGAAACTGTGCTCGATACATTGAAGAAGGCTAATTTCAGAATTCAGCCTGATAAGTCAGAATTCTTGAGAACCGAAGTAGAATTTTTAGGATTTATTGTATCCAATAATGGGCTAAAACCCAACCCAAAAAAAATTGAAGCTATAGAAAAATATCCACAACCCTCTAACTTAAAAGAATTGAGAATGTTTTTAGGCCTTTCCGGCTACTATAGACGTTTTATTAAAGACTACGCGAAACTTGCAAAACCATTGACAAATCTACTGAGAGGAGACAATGGCCATAAACAGATTTCCAAATTTCAATCAAAAAACTTCAAAATAAATCTCAATGAAGAGGGAGTTTTAGCTTTCAACACACTAAAGAACATTTTGTCTTCGGAAGACATACTAATTTTTCCCGATTTTTCAAAACCCTTTGTTTTGACTACAGATGCTTCCGATAAAGCATTAGGTGCGGTTCTTTCACAGGTCACTGACCAAGGAGAGAGACCAATTTCCTTTATTTCAAAATCATTGTCAAAAACCGAAGAGAACTATGCCACCAACGAAAAAGAACTATTGGCTATAGTTTGGGCTTTGAATTCCTTCAGAAATTTCATTTACGGCGCAAAAATTAGCATTTATACCGATCACATGCCACTAACATTTGCTATTTCTCCTAAGAATTCTAATGCGAAGCTAAAAAGGTGGAAATCCTACATTGAAGAGCACGATTATGAGATGTTTTACAAAGAAGGGAAAGCCAACGTCGTTGCTGACGCTTTGTCTAGAGTCCAAATCAATTCCCTTACACCAACCATGCATTCCGCTGAAGATGATGACAGCTCCTACATCCCTTCCACAGAATCCCCTATCAATGTCTTCAGAAACCAACTCATTTTTAGAATTGAACCACAATCAAGCTATAAGTTATCCATACACTTCAAAAAATTTAAGCGACATATATTTACGGAACCATCCTTCAATAGAAAATTCTTAACAGAAAAGCTCAAAGATTTTCTTCTCCCAAATACAATGAATGGCATTATGACAAGTGAACCTATAATGGGCCTAATACAAGAAATTTATAAAGATAATTTTAACGCTCGCACGATACGAGCCAGATTAGCCCAAAGAATTGTCGAAGATGTGTATGATGAAAACGAACAAATTAAAAAAATACAAGAGGTTCATAGCTACGCTCATCGTAACGCGAATGAAAATGTAGCCCAGCTGATAAAATCTTGCTATTTTCCATGCATGAGTAAAACAGTTAAGGATTTTGTTAAGACTTGCGAGATATGTCAAACCGAGAAATATGATAGGCATCCTCAAAAAACTCAAGCAGTCAAAACTCCTGTACCCTCATACCCAAGCGAAATCATACATATCGATATTTTTGTCTTCAATCAAACAACCAACTTCATTTCATCAATAGATAAAATGTCCAAATTTGTCAAAATTAAACCAATTAAATCTCGATCCATAGCACACATTCAGGGACCTCTTTTAGAACTCATGTATGACTGGGATATACCCTCAACAATTGTAATGGATAACGAACGGAGTTTCTGCTCCGAAATAATCGAACAACAAATCAGAAATCTAGGGGTTCAAATCTTCAAAACTCCCGTTTACCACTCCGAAACAAACGGACAAATAGAGAGGGTACACTCCACATTAAGAGAAATTATAAGATGTTCTAGGCACTCTAGCCCCAATTTGACTATTAATGATCTTGTTCAACTTGCCGTTCACAAATACAATAATACAATCCATTCATTCACCAAAGACACTCCCAAAAACATGTACACTGGAGTGAATATAGATAACCTCTCCATAAAAGATTTTAAAAAACAAAAAAAAAGAAAATCTTGACAGGGTTATAAAACTTTTTGAAAAAAGGAATGAAAACGTTGATCATCTTCAATATCAAAATTATAAACCTAACTCTTTTGCTTTCGAGAAAATAAAAAGCGTTTCAAAAAGAGACCCTAAATTCAAAAAAATATTAGTGAAACAAAACCATAGAACACATATTATTGACGATAAAGGCAGGAAAGTTCATAAGTCCAATTTGCGAAAAATCACACAACAATGCTAACAAAAATATTCATTTGCTCCATATTACAGATTCTTCTGGCTAACCGGCGTAAGCGCCACATTCCATATCCATAACTTAAACGATAGCCCACTAGCAATTATTCCATTAGGGAGGGCTCAAGTAAAAAAAGGATACATAAGAATTATTCATCCAATAGATCTGTCAGACATTGAAAAGACCATAGCAAATGTTAATGACATAAGTCCTAAACATGAAGCCTATAAACCACTCTATGATTTAATTGAAATTCGGAAGCAAAGACTTTACGACTCTTTTCTTAAGTTAAAACCACGCAGCAGACAAAGACGTTGGGATTTAATCGGCACCGCATGGAAGCTGATTGGAGGAAGTCCAGACGCAGAAGATTTACGCATCATCGAGAAATCATTAAACGCATTGACAACGGAGAACAACAAACAAATCCTAATAAACAACGTTATTGAACGTCGGTTACACAACATAACAACAAGTATTAACAACGTCATCAGAATCGAAAAAGAACGGATACACACTCACACGGTTATGATCAACCTTTTAATCGTACTTTTCCAAATTGAATCCCTACAAGAGCAAGTGGACGTTTTAGAAGAAGCAATTTCCATGGCCAAACACGATATTCCAAACAGCAAAATATTCAACACAGAAGACTTAAACGCTATTTTGGACTACTTGAATTCGCAAAGTGTTCACGTGTCATCATTTGATGATTTAATGTCGCAATCCACAGCACAAGTAGTGACAAATGCCACGCACATTGTGTACCTGTTGAAAGTCTCACAAATCACTGACCTTAGTTACGAGTACATCTATGTCGAACCACTTATCAAATCTGGTAAGAGAGTAGTTTCACAACATAACTACTTCCTGCTAAATAATTCAGATGTATTCGAACTGAATCAACAATGTAGGAATAAAAATCAACACTTCATTTGTGACGATCATCAGATAAGCCCTACTACTAAATGTCTACATCGGCTTATAAATGGCAAAATGGCTAACTGCACATTCGAGAAGGTCTACTCAAACCAAGGTATCATCAAAAGGGTAGATGACGGAGTAATTCTTATTAATAGTGCGGTAGCTGAGATACGTTCAAACTGCAGCGACAATAACCAAACTCTTAATGGTTCATACTTGATTAATTTTGAACGTTGTGCCCTACAGATAAATGGTCAACTCTATGTCAATGAGGAGACCACAATGAAAATACATTCTTATCTTCCAACAACAGGGATATTAGTAAAAGAAGTGGATTTGATCGACACCTTGCCCATGGAATACCTGCAGAACATCACCCTTGATCAACGAGAACGACTCCAACTGGCGAATCTAACCTCTAGAAGCTGGATGACTGGAATTGTTGGATCAATCAGCGTTTCTACGGTAATTCTACTATCGCTTTTTGGAAAGTTTGCTCTCTACCTCTACAGGAAAAGAAAAACAAGTGGCAACGTCGAGATATCCCGAAATGCGCTTCTTCCGAATGACCAACACGGAGAGCTTCGCGGACGAAGCAACTTAAGGAGGGAGGAGTTATCATCAGCCGAGACCAACCTCACCGGATGACAATCATAAAGCTGTCGCCAAGCATCAGATTCCATCAACCGAAACGATTCTCACCGGACGAGCATCGTAAAACCTCAACTGCCGAGAATCGTCCCGAATTCCTAATCAACCTGGATTCTTCGAAGCATCACAACCCAAAAGCATCCAGACATCGCATCACATTATCACACCCACGCTATCACCTGCACCTGCATCGAATAACACACCTGCATCGATCACGTACGCAACGAAGGGACACCAAATCGACCGATTCCCACTGGCTCGTCAAAATATCACAGATTCCCAGAAAGCCCTGCATCTGTAACCGACCGCATCTCATTATCACACCTACGCCATCGCACGCACCTGCATGAAGAGAGTGCACCGATCACGTACGCACCCTCTGGACGACCGATCGGTAACACACGCATCTGAAGGACGCCACGCCACAGTTGATTCCCACGCCAGGGAAGCATGGAGAAAGAGACAACAACTAATCCTAGAGTTAATAAAAAGTGGTAGCATCTAAGAACTAACATTCAGTTTCGATTTCCATTTCGAATAAACATTTACTTGCCTTTTTCGGATTCCATCCCCGGAATACTGTTTCCAGAGTACAAATTACGCGAAGCCACGATCAAAAACTATTTTTGTTCTGAATTGTTTGGAAGCAGGGGCACCAGAAGCACATCAACACAAAACAAACGAGAAGCTTTAGATAATGGCCAAACGTTGGAAATATTTGCGTTACCAAAATGATGAAAATACTCAATTTAAACAACAGTAATATACCTTCCAATTATTACAACATATAAAACTTTTATTTTACAATCAATACTCCATGTATATTACATAAAAATATGAAAAAAAAATACGGGATCAGAAAACATTTAAAAAATACGCTTTTTGAATACGCCATTACCAAAACGCTTTCTTGTTCCACCGCCGGTTTGACAGCTCTGCGAAAAACATTTGTTTTAGTTTATTGCCTTTACTCGCAACGAAAGTGAACTTCTCACCTCATTCGAGTCGAGTATCGGAATCAAAACAAAGAGTTCATTCGAGAGCAAAGTGACGATTCTCGATTGCACTCACTCCACTCACTCGTGGAATCAGCACAATAATAATAATGAACTCGAATTGAAGTGACTCGCCGTATAAAACAAATGCGAATCACCTCATTCGGGTCGAGATTTCTTATCTCGATATGCGATTCGAGCTGAACCACGTCACTCCAGTCGTGGAATGAGCACAATTGTAACAGATTGCATTTGACTTATTTTTCCAATGGGGTGGCATGGCAGAAGTCGGAGTAGTATATTGAAGTCAAAAATCTCGATTCGAATGGTGACTCTCCGTGTAACTGAAATGGAGAGTCACTTCATTCCAATAGTGAAATGTTACTTCGATTTCTGACTCCAACGTGTGTCTTGTGTTTTGTAAGAAAAGAACGTAAGAGAAGACTGAAACTTACCGAGAGACAGCTCTCCATTGCCAAACATGTTCACTTTCGTGATTTTAACAGCGTATCCCAGCTGATTGTTTGAAATTTTAGGGTTCCTTGCCTTTACTCCTTCTTGGACATCCCTCGCTGGATGGCCAGCTTTCAGCATTGCTTCAATGAACTGCTGATCATCTGCTGCCAATGGGGTCCGCGCAAGGTGGTCAGTAGGAGCGTTTGAACAGGAGTGACTGCCTCTAGCGCTGACAACGACAACGTTCTGGTTATTTGGTATAAATACCAGTACTTCTCGTGCGCATTGCGGTTTGCACCTGGCCTTAATTCTGCTACTTTCGTAATAGCGCATCTTTCCTTTGTTTGGGGTGCTCTCGGTTTTAAATCTAAAACCGAATTTCAAGTTTTTTTTTTATGTAGGGGTTTATTTCATCAGCTCGCCGAGAACATAACACTTGTCAAGCATCTTTTATGATAACCTCTGGGACCAAATTGTCTGGTACTTGGATGTCGGAAATCGAAGCGATCGGAGGGACGATGATAAACCTGGGCGTATTAGTGAAATACCTGAAAGTACAAGAAAAGAGATAAAACTGTTCCGTATAATTCCAGTTAGTGTGCTTTATATCCCAGCGGAAAATAATATCTAAAAAACATATCGAGGTATTGATCTTAAAAACCATTATACCTCGGTATGCTCTTCATTAGATGGTAATAAGAAGCAAAATAACAAAAAGAAACACGATTTTTTTTAATAATCTTTATTAGTATCTCAATCAATTTTTACATTCTTCAACTTAATCTAGGTGTTCTGTGTATTATAACACACTATCATCCAATGACCATCGATCGTCCACGGGTTCGGCAACTATCAACATCTTTGGTAGACCGTTCTGTTGCGGTTCAGCGCTCGTGCGAGATCCACGCCAGCCATCTGAGCTTCCTCTGCTGGTGCTGCGCAGCCTTGTGCTCCTCCCGTTGAACCTCATGCGGCGTGCACGCTGGAGGGTACATCAGCTCCTCGTAGTGGCGATCTAGCCAGTACTCCTCGCGCGAACGGGCTCAACTCTCTGCCTCTCCACTCTCGATCACATTGTTGTGGTTCATGGATTTAGTAGTCGTCATTTCTGGTGGATCTGTTAGAGCCACATGAAGTGGTCGCCAATGATCCTGGTAGTTATCTATGCAAGCAGAGAGGCCACCCGAGTGTTGACCCAGGCCCTTATGGGGACTGAGCTCAGAGTCGGATCAGCGTGAATCAGGAGTGTTCATCTGAACCTACCTGCCTAAGCTGGGCACAGGTCAGGAACGTACTTTAAGGCCACATCACTGTTTTATGGAACGAAGACAGCGCCGACATTAACCCATCCGCCGTTTCAAGTCACAGTCACCCGACCTTACTAAGAGGATAGAATGCCATCGCTATCAGCTCCTAGCACTCCTAGCTGGGCTGTGGCGCTTTGGAAGTGGTGTCGTATCACTTGTAAAGAATTGCTCCCGGATGAGTGGAATTTCTGAAGAAGTCCAGCAGAGCCCACTGCTGGGTCCCCGCCACGCCCAGGCTTACTCCGTTTGAGCAATCCGTATGCCCCGGTGCTCGGGTACCTCCCGGAGCCAAAGATGTTAAATCCACACTGGTGTAGGGATATGGTTAGCTTAGAAAAGTATCCTAGGCTGCCACCTGAAGATGTTGTGTGATTGCATACTGTTAGGCGTATTCTGTGGGTCTGGCGATAGTGATGCTTGACTTTAACAAAAAAACATTATAATTACATAAATAACTATATCTGTTAACCGATGAAATTTGATTATTTTCAACAAAAACAAATTTTACATTACTTCCGTCATTTAACAGTATTGGTGGCCAAACTTTGAAATAATGGTCCTGACCAAATTGTATTTACCTGAGGGTTGCACTTATTACAGGCGATTGACAATCGTGAGGTTTTGCCACCAGAAATATCACTGTCCAAAATACATGAATCACCCTATCTACTGAATAATTTTCGATTTGATCGTTTTGAATCACAATCCCTCAAAGAAAAAAAAACAGTCATCGTCGTCATCACATATCCGTAGTACACGTTAGGATGCATGCACAGAAGCCAGCCAGCAGCGCCAGTCGTTGCCGATTGCCGTTGTCGTTCTGTTCTGATGGAGCTACTACCGGTTGAAACTTATGAGCTGTCATAAATCTCGCCAGCCAGCACCAGCAGCACGTTTCTCCCGGGACTTGGGCAAAGGGGGCTGTTGGCTTTGTGTGCATTCCATTCTGGGTTGTTCGGAATGAGGGAAAGACTAGGAGGGGAAGGGACCTGTGGGAAATTCGGTGAATGTGCTTGAGTTGCGGGGTTGGGATGATGTAGATGTTTTGTTGAGAAAAATGTGATATGTAATAATGGCTTCCAGGAGAAAGTACTATAATTTAATCTTGGCTTGGAACTGATATGGTGGTTGGCTGGATTTACATTGAGGTTTTCTCATGAAGATATTCAGATATACGTACCTTTGAAGTCGGTTTCACGGAGATTACTTTCGCAAGCACAGTACCAGTACGACGACTGTGCTTGTAAGCTTAAAATTCAATCAAATCAACTATAATTACCTCGTAATAACTTCGCCAGACTCAGTTGACAACTGGTTGGTTCCAATTTCCCGATTTTAACTCGTTTCAGTACAAGATTAGCGGAATCATTTCCCACAACGGAACGTAGAGAGATACTCTTCTAGTTTTACAACTCAATGCTGACAAATCGTACCTATGCTAATATGTATCATGGTGACGTCCGTATACCAGCTGCATATTTTTTCTTTAAATTTGAGTTTTGTGGAAAATTCACGATAAACTCGCAGTGGTCACAAAAAAAGCTTTAGAAATGAAATGTATCGTTCACGTCATATACGGACGACCTCTTCAGAAAACTACATACGGGAGCCGTAACGAGTTCCAAGACGTTGCATTGCATTGCACGCTAAGATCTCTCATTCGATTACCACTTCCAAGAACCGCTGCAGTCAGGTACCTAGGTAAAAGCATCCGGCGTCACCTTTTGAATTTGGTAACGTTTACACAGGCACCAATCTGTTCACTCACTCAGTCAGAGCAGAGGAAGTAATTTGATAATGACTCTTCGCGCGCAGATTGCACGGCGCGGCGACATTACGAAGTTGGCACATCGTGCATCTGTCGGTGATGCCTGGATGCCTCCTCACCCGTGTGTCATGTGGGTTCACTTGAACAAGCCAACACCAAAGGGATGATAGGTTGTCATGAGTTGACAAAACCGGATCCGACTGATTGGCGGTTTCGGTGCCGGAAGTTGTTTTCACCAACGGCGATGACGGTGTGATGGTGCTGTTGGTACGTACCGGATGGCAGTCGAAAGCGGTGATGAGCTGCGCGAGACACAGGCTTGTAAAATGTGTTTCCCAATTTCGGGAATGACTGTCGGATTTTATGTGAGGCAATTTCTGCTATACTTCAATGGTTGGCTTCCCGGTCTGGTTGAAATAAAAGCGGAATCAATCAATATCATCCGACGTTTCGACCTTTCTTTGGTCCTTCTACAGCGGACACTGATTTCTTGACCAGAACATTTTCGAGGACTCTTTGTCGTGTTTATCCGGGATGCCATTACAATGCTCCTGAGTCACGTATGGATCCGTCTTATGGCGAAGAAGCTTCTTTCGCAGTCGGCCGAGCTGATTGAAATGTTTACTGCTACTTGAAGGGTTCTGTAGAGATTTGGTGTAATGTCTGGCTTCAATTCATTTTTTCAAAGATTCCAAGTTTAGAGTCAAGTTTTTCTTGTCCTCATTTTATTTGGGATTTTTCGACTAAAACTGGATGTTATTGCGTGGAAAGGGCTATCTCAGTCTTAATTTATTTTGTTCTACTCGACGTTTCGGCCATGGGTTTTGGCCTTTTTCATCACCACTGATCCAGCCCGACAAACGGATTTGTTTACGGGTAACATTTCCGCATAATGATCGATGAAGTCCTTTGCCTTCTCCATGTTAAGTTGTAATAATCAATTGCGTCTCAGGACTTTTAATTCTCTGCCCTTGACATTCAAGTGTAATTATTTGTTTTATACTAAGCTATCATGACAAATTTTGTTCTATATAAAGAAAGTAACAACTTTGGGAGGTTTTTTATTCTGCTTTCGGCAAAGTACGGATTCTGTCGTTGTTCAAAATATAAATCTATAGATGTATAAAATCGCACCCACTTCGTTAATAACAGCTTGTACTCCCCGATGTTTTCCTGACATGACACTGGCTCCATCGTATGGCTGTGCAATTGCAGCATTACCATTGTTTGCCAAAGCAGGAGCTTCGCGCGATTCACAGCAATTCAAAAACCAATGATAAGCATTTCAACTTCTAATCCTTTGGCGTATCGAACTACATTTGATAGCTACTGTTGTTAGCAATTTCTTGCGATGTCAACCGTGTTATAAAAGGAGCTGCATGTTTTAACTTCTACTGCCGACAATAGGGTAAAAAATATAATTTGGACATGTGTATGATTTGGACATGCACGGCGATGTATGCCTTGTTTCGGAGAGCTAATAAAAGTAGATACTTCTCAATATCGATTATTGGATCAAATAGACCCTGTTCTGATGACTTACGTTGAAAATACGCTTAACAATTAAGAATTTACTTCAAAATTATCGAAAATGTAAATTAATTCACTAAAACCCCTCAAATGCACAGGTATGCAAGACGACATACGCTTCATAGTCACATACAATATTCACCTCAAAATGGTTGAATTAATAATTGTAAGAAATTTAAAAGCGTTTTTGCAATAAAAAATATTCATTAAAGAAGCATTACGCAACCGATCTCTTAACATTCATCTAGAACGCTTAATACTTAAGACACACATGTGATACTTGATACAATTGCGCTTGAAATGAGTGCCATACTGAAAATTCTCTCAGTTCAAGCCAGTCTTGTTAGAATTTTCTTGACACTGCGTACCGTTGTACAGGAATCAAACTCGTATCACATGTCTGTCCGGGGTATAAAATAGGATACCAAATACCAATAGGATGTCCAAAATACATTGCATGGTTTCTACTGTTAATATAATTTGGTCATCTGACGAACTACATGACGATGCTGTGCGATTGCATACGTGGAGGCGTATTCTGTGGGTCTGGCGATATTTTCTCGATATTAACAAAAACTGTAATAGTAATCAAAATAGATGCCTGTTAAGCGGAGAAATTTGATTATTTGTAAGAATACAGGGTGTTAGGTTCGTGAGTGCAAACTTTTTAAAGGGTGATAGGAGACCATAGATGGTGACAAATATTGTTCTACGCATATTGCGACATTTGCACCCATTTAGACTCGGCCGAAATTCATTATCATCACAGTCGAATTTCGCACACGACTTCGCAGCGGCTGGCATACACAAGTTCGGTTGAGTTCATGCCAGGGGCGTCGGATGCACAACAGGTAAACAAAATAAGTTTGATTAGTGTGAAATTTCGCTGGGAAATGATGATTCAGTGGATTTTCAAATTATCATAGTAGTCTAAACATTAATGAGAAACCCAATATAGTCAAATCTCAACCGTTACGTAGTTATTGAACTTTCCATGTTTTTGACTCTCATTGCCTTAATTGGCTATAACTTGAAAATGTTCAAACTTATCGCAATGTTTTGACCCTTATTCGAAAGATTATTGAATTTTCTATCAAGTGGCTTCTTGAAATCGATTGGCTTAGGTAAATAACTAAGTTTTCTAGAGCAAAATATCTAAAAATTGTGTGTTTTAATTTGTTTTAGTCAATTATCTTTGTAACATGCGTAATAAATTAAAATTCTGTCTTTGGCTAGGTTGTGACCCCATGTTCAACTCTACAATCCGTTCTTTGACATCAAACTTTTAGCTCTTATCGTTTTGCAAATTTTTGACCTGATATGCGATGTTTAAATCGAAATTGCAAGAAAACTATAGGAGATAGACGTTTGATGTCAAAGAACGGATTGTAGAGTGGAACAGCAGCCACAACTTTGCCAAAGAAAGAATTTTAATTTATTATGCATGTTTCAAAGATAATTGACAAAAAAAAATTTAAACACACTATTTTCAGCTAATTTGCCCTAGAAAACGTAGTTATTTAACTAAACCAATTGATTCAAAGATGCCATTTGATAGAAAATTCAATAATCTTTCGAATAAGGGTCAAAAAATTGCGATTAGTTTGACTATTTCCAAGTTATAGCCAGTTAAGGCAATGAGAGTCAAAAACATGGAAAGTTCAATAACTACGTAACGGTTGAGATTTGACCATATGCGTAGAACAATTTTTTTCACCATTTATGGTCCTCTATCACCCTTTAAAAAGTTTGCACTCAGGAACCTAACACCCTGTATATTTGTTAATTTATGCTACTTCCATGACTTAGCAGTATTCATGGCTTAACATTGTCAAAATTATATATACCTGAGGGTACCCAAAACATATATTCGGTTTCCAAAATGCAGTTCTTACAGGCGCTCGGAAATTGCATTTTTCTCAGCTTAAAATGCTTTCGTTAAGGTTTTTGTCACCAGGAACGCAAAGTACAATCATAGTATAAGCGTATTGGTAACTTTGCAAAATAATCAATTGCTTTCTAAGGAAGCTAGGGGATTATTTTTTCAATGTTGTCCTCAGCCTGTCCAAAATACATGAATTACCCTAACACAGTCCATTGCAATACCTAGCACTGTAAGATGAGGTAACTTTGATATTTTTTTAGCAAATTCCCTTTAGGGTAAAAGCACTAGACTGCGCCACTGCTCTAGTCTTCGCCCCCTCCATACAAATTCATTTTTTTATGTATGAAGTGGCGAAGATTAGTGCCGAATTTTAGGGGGGCGAAGTCTAGTGTTTTTACCCTATATGTTTCCATGTTACAGTACTGCCGTGTGCAGCATAGTTGTCCCATGTTCTATGGGAATCCCTATTAACATGGGACAACTATGCTGCACACGGCAGAGTATTTAATAAAACAAGTACCGTAAAACGGGGTATCATTGATCAGCGGGGTAACATTGATCGGTTTGACCGCCCTCATGAAATGTTCAAACAAGCATTTTACATTGAATCCGTTTCTGCTATCGAATGGTATATCGTAATCTGCCATTATTCAGCTATCGAATGACATGTAATACACGATAATTTAATTTCATAAACAATGAAATAAATCGATTTTTCCATAAGTGTGTTTCGTAGCGCAATGAGATACATTGTCAAAAAATCATGCATGGCATGAATACTAGTTACAATATGAGGTTCGAAATCACTGTGTTACTTGAATATGATATCCTAGAGTTGGATTTAATCACCGAAACTTTTATGAGAATATTATTTTTCAATAAAATATACGATTTATTAGAAGTAGGCTATCAATTCAATCAAATTCCATAAGCCATTGCCTACCTTCAGGCGTTAATCGCGGATTGGAGGATTTTAATTCTGAAATAACTCAAAAAGTACAAAACTTGTAAGAATTTGAACAACATATTCGAAATCAGCGAACCCGAATTTAGTATGTAAGGGTATTTTCAACACAAGCGAATATTGATCTCTGACATGATCAATGTTACCCCAAATTAACAAAATCAAAAATTAGATTAAAAAGTCTATTTTTGCAACTTGACACTATAATAGAGGAATTCCACGGAGTCTTGTCAGTCGATCCTAAACGACCATTTCAAATATATCTGAAACTTTGCACAGTTTTTCAATTTCATCTAAATCGCCATTTTTCGATATTAAACCTTCATATTCACTCACGACTAACTTTTCAAAAGGGTGTATGCGACAATAGTTCAAAAATATTCTAAAAGCTGCACAGCAAAAACGGATTGTTAGATTGTTATGAATTTTTCAGCAAAGTTAGATAACTAAATGACGATTCCTTAGAAAATATACACTGTAAAAAATTTCTTTTTTACTATAAAAAAATATGATCTTTGTCACAAAAACTCAAATATCTCAAAACCCTATCTTTTTACCAACGTCATTTTTTTAGGGGAAATGGCCTATTATATCAGCTATCTACCATAAAATTTTGGTGATGGTAAACTGATAAACAAAAAAGTTATGACATTTTAAACATTTCACAATTTTTACATTTAATAACAAAAAAATTTTTTTTCTGTGTAAATTATGTCGAGAATTATATTTTGATGCTGATTTTATTGTAAAGGCTACCGCCTGAATTAAACAAGTTGTTTTCATGATATTTTTGTTTGATTATTCATAACTAATATAGTATCTATTTGAAACTTAGACGCGATCCAGTGTTGTGATCAAAAATATTGAGAGTGTCATACTTTTTATTGTACGTGACTGGTGAAAAATGATAGTGTTGAAAAGTTGTTGATTATAAGAAAAATGGAATTAAACTTATTTTTAAGACAAAAGCTGTATAATAAAAGTTTTATATACGCGTATACGTCTAGTTTATCTGCAAAAAAAAATTTCCTCTTAGAGAACAGACTTTATGATCGGAAGAATGCGAGTAACTTCAACAACAACAAATGCATGAGAGGTACATACCACAGACAAACAGACGAAACGCCTAGAACAATTTTCGTGAAAATCCATCGCCCAGTTTACACTACCACCACCTGGTGGCAATGTTTCACGAAACACTGCGTTGTGCAATATCGTCATCAGAAGGCGCTAGTGTGAAACGTCAAACGCAATGAAAAACGATGGGCGCTCTTCTGGTTATGAAAGCAACAACCAAGATTCAAAATGATCGTTAAAGACGTGGTCAATGAAAATTTCGTCAGTGTTACGTTTGATTGTCTGTATACATGCCATGACAATGCTCACGAAAAAGCAAAAAATACTACGGCTATGGATATTAAAGATTTTATAGTAAATTTTTTCTTCAATCAAGCAAACAACACCAAACTAGTCAGTTAAAACTAATAAGTGATTTTGTATGTTATAATCTAACGAACAACATGAACAATCGCTTTCTCAAAGGTCTTCAACTCAACGCTCTCTTGTAGACCGTTTGATGAAAAAAAATGTTCAAAAGAGTTACGAAATCTCACCGAAAGCACCATAGATAAACTGAAAGAGACTGGTTATGCCCAAATGTCCACATTGAATACAAATTTACGCATTTTCACGTCCTTTGACAAACGAGCCAGCTGTATATCATTGGTAAAGCAGGGCGCAGGAAGTTCGAAAACGATAACAACTGAGAAATTGCCAGAAGTGCTAAGTGCAGAGAGTCATGCCACCGTACCATCAGCGACATCTGTTTAAACAATTTAATCACGCCCCTTTTCAAAAATGCTAAGAAATATTCTTCAACATCTATACCCATTTCAATATTTTAACGTTGCAAAACACGCTTTCAACATTCATCTTGAAGAAGAGGGAAAACACTTGTCCTCAAATGTAACAGCAGATTAATGAATAAACGACTAATGCGCGGAGGGCGTGATAAAATCGGAACATTACTGTACATATAATATACATAATACATAAAAAAAACTGCTTGTTTTACTCACGCAAGGCCATTAACAATAAAATCAGCATCAAACTGCGATTTCCGGCCGAAAAAATTTACACTGAAAAAAAAAATATTACTAAATGTGAAAATTGTGAAATGTTTGAATTGTCATAACTTTTTTGATTATTAGTTTACCATCACCAAATTTTTATGGTAGATTGCTAATACAATGGACCGTCTTCCCTAAAAAAATTACGTTGGTAAAAAGATAGGGTTTTGAGTTATTTGAATTTTTGTGGTAAAAATTATATTTTTTCATGTAAAAAAGATTTTTTTTTCACAGTGTATATTTTCTTAGGAATCACCATTTAGTTATCTAACTTTGCTGAAAAATTCATAGCAATCGAACGAACCATTTTGGCTGTGCAGATTTTTGAATATTTTTTAACCATTTTCACATACACCCTTTTGAAAAGTTAGTCGTGATTCAAAATAAAAATTTGATATCGAAAAATGGCGATTTAGATGGAACTGAAAAACTGTGCAAAGTTTCAGTTCAATAGAAAATCATGAATTAAAAAATTTCCTTAATTTTGATGCTGTTGCTTGGAATCGCTCAATATTGAAACTTATAGTTGCCGTTTTGATGTAACTACGGCCTACTTTTCCTCACTATAAAATCCAGTTGCATTATGATTCATAATGCAACTCATTTGAGTTGCATTATGAATCATAATGCAATTGTTTGGCCAACTACCTGTGTTTCCACGTCAAACGCTTGAAAAACTGTGACGGTTATAGCACAGCTTGCTTGATTCAAGATTTGCGTCCAGTTTGATGGAGCACGTGGGTGATCTTGTTCAACCACCAATAAGCATGATGATACTGATGGAAATGATCATATTACAGTATTTTTTTTCTCATTGCAAAAAATGTTGTATGCAACTCGTTGCAAAACTCGATTTTTACAGCTCTCGTCATATTTATCCAACTCGGCAAGCCTCGTTGGATAAATGTACGACTCGTGCTGTAAAAATCATCATTTTGCAACTCGTTGCATAAATAACTATTAAACATGATTTAAAGTTTTATAATAATTTTTCGAGTAGCTTAACACATACTCAGAGGGCCAGTACCTGTTTTAAAAATATAAAACATGTAACGTTTGCTTTAACAAAAGAATTATTCAAGAAATATCGAAAATTCTGATCAATGTTACCCCGGATTACGGTACCTACTGCAGTCTCAGATATCAATTATAATTGATAGATCGAACGATTTTAAAATTTTTGCGTGAGAAATAAACTTTTCCTTTGAACGAGAATCACATTTTCATTTTGGGGTAACTTTGATAGTGCCCTGAAAAAAAAACATCAAAAACCAAAAATGTATAAAACACACTGCAATCTTAGAAGTACCACTCGGGGTAGAGATACCCTGTATAACAGTTGGCCGGCACAACCGAAAATTTGAACCTTGCAAATGTGTATTAACGGCGTTGAACGGCAGCTAATACCGTCAGGTAAACGCCGTGATGCAGGCAGCACTCAAAGCGCCTAATATCTTGGTGTGTTACATTTTGACGACAAATAGGGGGATTAGGAGCATAATGGACACCCTAAGAAATGAGCACGATAGGCCTATGGGGCTGTCCATAAACCACGTGGTCATGAGGGGGGGGGGGGGGGGGGGGGGTTCGGCCAATGACCATTTTGTATGGACAAAAAAAATTTGTATGGACAAATGACCACGTGGCGTGGGGGGGGGGGGCTTGAAAAGTCCCAAAAACATGACCACGTGGTTTATGGACAGCCCCTGTATAACAATGAAAAACTCAACATACTATCAATCGGCTTACAACTTTAGCTTGTTTCGCACGTATTTCAATCATTTACAGCAGTTAGAATGTCTTGAATGAAAACAAATAATGAATTGTAAATCACGATTTTTTGGCTTGAAGGAAAGGTACGGGACGAAATGGACACCTATCGGGGCATAATGAACACCCCTGTATATTAACTTATGCTTATTATATGCTTATTCTCTGATTACGTTGGCCAGTTAAGTGATTCACCTACGGAGATCAATACCACAGATATAATACTCATTCTTTGTAGAGTTTACATAACATCAAAGTTAATTAAATAAACTTTGGGCTACAATGATCGGATTGATTTTTGCCAAACTCTCTAAAACGCCTAACAGTATGCAAAGCGCGTACATCCATTCGTAATTGCAAGTGCTCATTTCGCCCCGAATCGACTACAACAATTAAATTGCTATTATGAGTAAATTCTGATCAAAATTAAAATACTTCATCCATTGCTAAATCTGCGTATACATGTAGATAACAATTCAAAAAAAAAAAAAAACGCGAAATACATACAGAGATTCAGACAGCCTTGAAAAACAATGATCGAGCAATTGGGTCATGCTTACAGGTGTACAACGGCATGCTGGAAAATATTGAAGTTGCTTCAATGTGACCAACAGGGCAAATAGACAAAGAGCTACGCGTCTCTGGACGAAAGCACTGTTTGAGAATTTGGTGGATCTATTAATTCACAACTAAAGTATAGTATTCAAATGGGCAAATCCATTGACACCAATAACTAAGCGAAACTACATTGAGTGGTTGGCTGAAGATCTAGCCATATCACACGTAAAAGCACGGAAACAGCAATCCTTTGGAGTGCATACGGTTGTAGTGCCCTTATGAACACGTTTTCAGAAAACTATGGCGCATTGTATGGTCCAACATCGAAGCACAAGGCATATCATGTAAAGTGTGTGACGAAGACAAGGGTTTACTGGTTCCGCGATCTGGGGGGAGGGTGGTGCTAGGAGTAAGTTGATCAGCAGGTTGAAATTGATCACTAGGTATGGCATCCACGGCCTTCAACTACTGAGGACACTACAATTGTGTTCCAGTGGAAGAACTTTCGACGTAAATCAATTGTGTGATTTTTTGAAGTTTAGTATGCAAAATGTGTCAGATTGTACATGAAAATGTCGCCATTTTTTTAAATGTGTATCAAGACAAGGTTAAAATGCCGTTTTTTTTAATCCCCTCGCATCAACGCCTTGTATATCAGACAACTTACAAAACACTTTTATTCATTCGTGGTGGGCTTATTGAACATAGCTTTGGATTAAACTTGATGTTGCCATATAAGTTTTATTCGAAAATAGCATATTTTTGCGAAAGTAAGACATTTTTATAGAAAATGCCTACCTTTAGGCGTTTAATGTTGGTCTTGAGGAGAAGCAAGTGCAGCAGTTCGGAAGCGAGCTGACGAACACTTCGACGGAACCGTGTTGATACAGGTGCGTGAGGTGGAGCAAGGAAGAAAAGTGTATCAATGAAGAAGATGAGTACACCCGAGAACAAATCCGTGAGTACAGAAAATGCTGTACTAAACGAAAAAATATGCTAAGAGATTAGGGAATAACTAGGAGGTTCTAGAATAAGAAGGAAATAAATCAAATATTTGCTGAATTCTGCTGTGTGACGTTATTTATGGTTAGCCGGTCCGATTCTTGCCTTTTTCAACTTTATAGTTCTTTATTGAACATTTCTTATTGTTAGGCTTTCAAATGTCTTACAATTATTAATTCAACGATTTTGAGGTGCATATTGTTTGTGACGGTAAAGTGTATATCCTTTTGCATACCTGCGCATTTGAAGGGTTTTATTGACACAGTTTGCATTCTAGATAATTTTGAAGTAAATTTTTAATTGTTAAACGTATTTTCAACGTAAGTCAACAGAATAGGATTTGATTGATCTAATAACCGAGCATCTACTTTTATCTAATCTCTCATCTCACCCTCATCTCTATCTCTCAAGTCCATCTCTTAACTCTTACCTGTAATCTTTAATTTCTCATTTGTCATCTCACATCTCTATTCTCTCAACTCACATACACGCAGAACTCGATGTACACAGCGCAACGAGTAACTTTCACGCAGCGACCGAAAAGACAAAATAATTTTCACGCAGATTTGTGTAACACCGGATCAACACAAAAAATGTGCTGATCCGGTGTTACACAAATCTGCGTGAAAATTCTTTTGTCTTTTTGCTCGCTGCGTGAGAGTTACTCGTGCGCTGTGTTGTTTCATTTAAGGGTGTATCCTATCTCCAATCTCTCTTTCTCATCTCTCATCTCCCTTCTTCCATCTCCCATATCCCACCTCTCATCTCTCATCTCATCACTCATCTAACATCTCTCAACTCTCACACCTTATCTCTAACCTCTCATTTCTCAACTCTCATCTCATCTTTCATCCATACTCTCATCTTATTCGCCTTGAAGGAGGCTCTCTGAGAGAATTGCGTTGTGTGTGAAAACATTTTTTTTTAACATGGGAAAGGATAGGAGCCAGTGTTGCTGAGCAGCGATCGAACTGGCGATGAATTTTACTCGGCATTGGCATGATATTCAATGAACAACGCATTTCTTCATTCGGTAGCTTTGTTCGTAATCGGAGAATGAACCGAAAGCCCGATCGTCCTAAGGTACTTCATTCCCGATCTATGGATCGTTCAAAATGAAGAGCAGTGCGATTCGCATTGGCTGCTCTTCGCGAAGAGCAAGAAAAACATTCATTGCGATCAGGCGTCGACGCGGCGGCACCATCAATAAACCTTCCCCTGTTTGATGCAGGCATGGTCTGATTGATCCACAGCAAAGCGCTGAGATGCCGTGATGCTTAAGTTTTTTTTTAATTATTGAAAGAAAAATGGGCCTACATTACCGTGGAAAACAGATCATTTTTTGCAGTTTGACACTCCACCGCTGACTTGGCCAAGACGAACCGAAATGAAAACAAACTACCGTCCTGAATCGAGCTTTAAACAGCTGAATGCTTTAAACAATTGTTTCCATTTGCGTGTTAAAATGAGCATTTTTTTCTCGCAAGCTAATGCCATTGCATATAAATCAACAGTTGTGTTGTGTTTGAAATCTCTTATAATCTTTTTATCGGAAATTGAGAGCTGTGCCAAACTTAAGTACATACCTTAAATTGTCCGCAATTTCAATCTGCACGGTAGTTGCTGTTGTCAAAGTTCGCACCGAGCAGCGCCATCGCCGACAGCACACAGACCAGGGTGGAATGAATGCCACGACGAATAGCGTTTGCTTCGTTTGCTTGAATGCTTTTCAATGTGGTCGTGTTGATTTATTCGTTCGTTCCTTCATTCGCGTTGCTTGAATTGTATTCACGATGCGAAAATAGAAAATGAACAGCAGCGAATTTTGGATCGCGAAGATGCTTAAATGAATGCTCGCGAAGAAGATCCATTGCAACATTGATAGGAGCTGCATTTTTAAATGCTTCTAAAATATTTTAGGGACTTCAGATTGAAAAAAGGGTTAATGTTTTGCAATATGCTTTCAATTAGCTACATTATAACTGGTTTTAGACAAAAAGTTTTTAAATCACAATGTTATGTCCATAATATAGCGTATCGAAATCTCATTCGGTAACATTAAGAACGTTTTGCTTAAAACAATTTCTATACAGAATTTGAAGCATTTGAAAATGCAGCTCCTATCCTTTCCCATGTTAAAAAAAAATTGATTTCACGCACCGAGCAATTCTCTCAGAGAGCCTCCGTCAAGGCGAATATCTCATCTCATCTTTTATTTCGTATCTTATCTCATGCCTCTTCTCTATCTCTCATCTCCATCTCTTACCTCTTATCTCTTACCTTTTATCTCTCATCTCGTATCTCTCAACTCACCACCTCCCATCTTAACTCTCATCTCATCTCTAATTTCTTATTTCTCATCTTTCAGCTCTCATCTGTCACCTCTTATCTCTCTTCTCATCTCACTCTTTCCCAACCCTCTATCCTACCATCTACCCCATTCTCTTCCCCATTGTGCCGAATAGGTCATTTGACCGAACAGATTATTACCCACCGGATAAAGTACCGTAAAACGGGGTATCATTGATCAGCGGGGAAACATTGATCGGCTTGACCACCCTCATGAAATGTTCAAACAAGCATTTTACATTGAATCCGTTTCTGCTATCGAATGGTATATCGTAATCTGCCATTATTCAGCTATCGAATGACATGTAATACACGATAATTGAATTTCATAAACAATGAAATAAATCGATTTTTCCATAAGTGTGTTTCGTAAAGCAATGAGATACATTGTCAAAAAATCATGCATGGCATGAATACTAGATACAATATGAGGTTCGAAATCACTGTGTTACTTTAATATGATATCCTAGAGTTGGATTTAATCACCGAAACTTTTATGAGAATACTTTTTTTCAATAAAATATACGATTTATTAGAAGTAGGCTATCAATTCAATCAAATTCGTTAAGCCATTGCCTACCTTTAGGCGTTATTCGCGGATTGGAGGATTTTAATCCTGAAATAACTCAAAAAGTACAAAACTTGTAAGAATTTGAACAACATATTCGAAATCAGCGACCCCGAATTTAGTAAGTAAGGGTATTTTCAACACAAACGAATATTGATCTCTGACATGATCAATGTTACCCCAAATCAACAAAATCAAAAATTAGATTAAAAAGTCTATTTAAATATGATTTAAAGTTTTATAATACTTTTTCGAGTAGCTTAACACATACTCAGATGGCCAGTACTTGTTTCAAAAATATAAAACATGTAACGTTTGCTTTAACAAGGGAATTATTCAAGAAAGATAGAAAATTCTGATCAATGTTACCCCGGATTACGGTATTTAATACTCTTTTGGAAGCGTATGCCAAGCACAACGTACACAATTGAAAACATTGCTAAGGGGGTCCATAACGAACGGCTAAGGAGCGAGTGACCCTCATATTTTGTAGCAATGCTTAGGGCGACAAATTAATAAAACCCATGATGATCAGCAACTCCATGAAACCACGGACGATGAAACGAATCATTGGTTGATTTGTTGCCACTTGCCAGTTTACTGGCAGTCCAATGCCAAGACGTGAATGACCAAATATCTGTTAACCGATTGGAATTATGGCGGTGTTCAAAAACTACCTACTATGCACATTAAACAGGCATTCCGTTGTATCCTGGACAAACCCGACGCAGACGATTTGTTCACGCTCCTAGCTGCATGAAAATTGTTTTCCATTCGTGACTGTGTGATCTTTGTGCGGACAGTTTGTTTGGCCGGCATGTGTTTAATTTGAAGAGAACCTGAAACAAACCGAGCATTTGGAGACGACAAATTTTCAAATGAACAGGTGGAAGCGCCACTGGCAGATGAACCGATCCCTGACGATGAGCTGCTTGAGTTGATCAACGAAGAAGACGAAAGTTGAATGGAAACTGAAGAAACTGAGAACAATGACCAATTCAACCCGGACAAATTGGGAAAAGATATCGCTGAAGCAGAGGCGTTGTCTGACTTTTTTTTTTTATTGACAAAGACCCGTCATTAGAACGGGCTGTCGCTTTCAGAAGCGAAATGATGGCTTGCATAAGTCGATATATGACCCTAAGTAAAAAAGGAGAACAGAATCTCCAGTTATGCGATTTCAACTAATCAGACAGGATGCTTCGGGAATGATGTGAATGTAGGCAACGTAACCTCGACGACGACGAGGTGAAGGACGAAGCATTTCCCTCGAGCTACACGAGTTTCTACATTCTACGAGAGCGATGATTGATCCTGCTAGTAAACAGTGCCTGTAACGATGTGAATATATTTAATACTTTACTTCCATATGCGCTCATATCAATAAAAGAAAAATCCTGAACCAAACTTCATAAGCCGCTTGTTGTGTTAAGTCCGAAAATTTATGACAATTTCATTGGGTAACTCAATTCTTTATGGTACCGTAAACCGGGATCAAATTGATCAGCGGGGTGAAATTGATCATTTGGGTACTACATTGTAATTGCATACAAGGAACTTCTAAGCGTCGCAATGATCTCACACTTCTTACCTCATCTAGTTCATAGATGTCAAGAGATGAGTTTAGACTTTTATTTGTTTAGAAAAAAGTTAGTTTTGCCTTATTGTTTTAGGAATTTTCAATGTATTTCTCACTTAGTGGAAGTCATTGCTTCTAAACAATCAATTGCCACAAGGCCTTCCCGTAAATTTTGTGTTTTAACATTTTTGTGGAGCCTTGGTTGGAAAGTTATGAAGCTATTCTGAATATGAATAAGTTAAAAAAAAAGTTCTTTTTTGACGAAAACGTCTTTTATTGTAACAAAAATCGCTTATTTCAAAGGCAATTGCCTACCTGTAGGCGTTTAGGGGGAAATTTCAAAATTTAATTTTGCATTTTAAGTGTCAAATACACTAGTTGTAAGAGTTTTGACGCGTTATTCGGGTTAACAAGAGCAAAATTAAGTGGATAAGGATTTTTATCTTTTTAACCGATGCTTAATTGTATACTGATCAATTTCGCCCCAAAGTGGCACCCTCAAATTTTTGATATTGGAATCAATTTAACTAAAAGTTTAAACTTGTTGAACAAAATTTTGTCACATGGTTTCATGGAGATCCACTGGGTACTGATTTTACAGAAATTCTTTTGACAATATTTGAATTGTCACTAATGTTATCCGCAAAAGTTGTTTTAATGTGATCAATTTGACCCCGGATTACGGTAACAGACTTATTGGGGCAAACGATTTATTAACCTTTGCGTCACCAATGCGCACTTAAATTTGATGTTCATTTAGCTCTATTTTCTTCAATTTTCACCCGATTTTGATGAAAATTTGACTTAACAACCGGAAATTACTACCGTTTCATAGAATGCATGGGTTGGGCAAGTTGGTGGACCAGTTCCGGATTTATACGGAAACCCAGTGGGGTACGTCGGTTGGCCAAAGGAGACCGCCTTCAAACATGTTGCTCTAGAACAACGCTTTGGTGATTTTTTCTATTTGTGGCTTATCCTCGGTAGATCGATCATAGTAGAACCTAAATAAGGTCTTGAATCTCTTAACGAAGTGTGTTTTCACGAATTGAAATAAATTTTGAAAATTGGGACGGAAAGCGGTAAACGCCTAAATGTATGCAATGTCTTGTAATTTCATGTAATTAGAACCACAGAGAACAGACATCCAGGCTACACGGTCAGAAAATTCACTCATTTTCGAGCTAAAGTGGGACAACTCAAAATTGAGTAAATTTTTTTTCCATCGATAGCGCTGGCCAAAGAGCGAAAATCTCATCTGTTTAAGCCGTATAATATTCTTGATGATGCGAAGAATATTATACGGCTTAAACCAGTTGGATTTTTGTACTTGGTCTAGCGCTATCGCTGGAAATGCAATTTACTCATTTTTTGAGCTGTTCCAGTTTAGCTCAGTTTTGTGTGAATCTTACTCATTTTAGAGTAACATTTTCTTAGCGTGTAGAACAAATTTCATTCAGAAAGTTGTGTAAGGATTTGAATCTCTACTTGAGTAAGGTTGCAAACCAATACACGATGACAACACTTATGCCGTTTTTCTTTATTATCCAGTTCCAACCTGGGTTGCACGCTCAGAAAATGTTACTCTAAAATGAGTAAGATTCACATAAAACTGAGCTAAACTGGAACAGCTCAAAAAATGAGTAAATTGCATTTCCTGCGATAGCGCTGGCCCAAGTGCAAAAATCCAAACAATTTAGGCCGTATAATATTCTTCACATCAGCAAGAATATTATACGACCTTAACTGATAAGATTTTCGCACTTGTGCCAGCGCTATCGCTGGATAAAAAATTTACTCATTTTTGAGTTGTCCCACTTTAGCTCAGTTTTGTGTGAATTTTCTGACCGTGTGGAACTGGATCAGATCACAGTTTCAACCCCAACCCGACTTCGGTTTCGCTTGTAGTACAAACAACGTCAAACAAACTTTAGTACAAGCCTTGTACTAAAGTTTGTTTGACGTTGTTTGTTTACACATTTTCCGCCAATCCAGTTCCAACCCAGGTTAAAAAAGAAAAACGGCATTAATAAAGCGGGAGCCACAATGCTGCGTCGACTTCGACTTCGACTTCAGCGTTAACGGATCCGTCAATGTACTAAAAACGCAGACGGATGCGTTGACGCAAACACTGCCCACAATGCTGCGTTGCGTTGTGCGTTTGTTTACATTGGTGATGGAGTTTAATCGCGGATAAGGAATCTCATCGAAATCAATATTGAAATCAGATTTCTGCAGCCGGACTGCATAAATCATAGCAGGATTTTGGAATTTAATGTCGGCATTCGCAGCAGCTGCTGGTGTGTTTAATAAAAACATGGATTATTTGCGGAAACAATGAAATTTCACCAGGAAAACGGATAACCGTTTGTGTGGTTATTCGTGAACTTTTCTGTGGCAAGTGGCAGTGATTGTAGGAAGAAACTCGTTCTGGAATTCTTCCGGCAGAAACATTTCATGGGCTTTTCATAACGGGAAACCCTTCTGAGATTCATTTAGTAGGAATTGTTTTGAATTTGATGATTTCTCCAGAAATTACATTTGGAATTCCTCCGGAAGATGCTTCGTAAAACAAAAGTTAGGAGAACCGTGATCAATGATATGCATTTTGAATTCTTAGTTTTTTTGCATACTTTCCCGGAACTCAAGGAGATCCTCTTGGTTCAGGATCAGAAGTTTTTTTTGAGAATTTTTACAATACTTCTTATGAACATTTCATTATAGGTTGCCTCAAAAGTTTTTCTTTGAGATCTTTCAGGATTTTTTCAAAGGTTTTCCGGGAATGTATCCCGTAGTTCCTTCAACAATAATTGTTAACTAATTCTTAAATTAATTGTTACTTCAAAGGGTTCTTAAAAAATCCCTCATGGTTTTCATCGTTAAATTCTGCGTAAGTTTAATAGAGCATTACACTGAGGAATCCTATGGAAATTCCTGCAAAATAATTATTGTGATTTTTCCCACAGTTTCATAATGAATTCCTCCAGAAGTTTCATCGATTATTCCTTCAGGGGTTCCATTGGAAATTACTCCAGGATTATTGATAGTTCCATCCGGGATCCCTCCACTAATTTCTTCAGGAATTCTTCACGGAGTTTGTTCAGGAATTTCTCCAACAGTTCTTTAGAAGTTTCCTGACGTGTTTCAGAGTTATCTTTTTCAAATGTTTCTTTGGGAGTTTCTAAAATAGAAGTATTAACAATTACTCCAGGATTTGCTTGTGATACCCCCTGGAGTTTCTTCGGGAATTCTTTCAAGTGTTCTATCGGAGATTTCTCCGCTGCAAGAGTTGGGAATTTATCTTGGAGTTTCATAGGGAATCCTGCAAGTGTTCCACCGGCAATTCCTTTAGGATTTCTATCGTCAATTCCTGCAGGAGCTTTTTCGGGGATCCGCCTAGCAATTCCTAAAAAATATATTAGGAGGTCCACTAGTAGTTCCTCCAGGAGTTGCATTCGGGATTACTCCAGAAAGATTCATCGGAAGATCCAACATGTCTTTAGGAAATTTCATTGGTAGTTCCCTCAAGAAATTCTGCACGAGCTCTTATAGATTATTTTTGAGATTCTTCGGGAATTTATTTAGTAGCTCCTTTAGAAGTTTATTTAACGTAGAATGCCGTTATGGTACCCGGGTACCCACGAAACTGAAATGATCATTACTCCGTCAATTTTCAAAATTTTCGGTTCATTCAATTCACAAACTCATTATTTATTGAGATAATATTTGGACCGGTCCGATCACCGTGGGTGCCGGAACATCCGGATTTCCGGGACCATGTTTTTATACATAACAATGTTCGAGATTTACAGTAGTATCTAGTATCTGACCAGCCTGGGACCATACAACGTGTTGACTGTGAAGTTGCGATTTCGGATCAGGCTTCCCGTGGGGCCATGGCCAATTAACGGTAACCTAGGCTCAACAATGTGGGCTTCAATATAGTATATAAGGACATGCTCCTGAAAACTCGGATTTTTTATTCAGAAGTACTTTTGGGCACCATTTCAGAAGTTCATGAGTTGTTTGGGAAATTTCTTCAGGAGTTTGCTTAAGAATTCCTTGAGTAGTTTCTTCAACAACTACTCTAGAATTTCTTAAAAAAAACCCTTGATGTTCTTTCGGGGATTCCTCCAAGAGTTCTTTTGGGAATTTTACCAAAATTTCATCGAGACTTATCACTCGTGAATTCCGCCACAAGTGTTTCTGAGAATTCTTCTAGGATAAATTTTGATAATCTCTGCAGGAGGCGAATTTGTGATTCCTTCGGAAGTTACATTGAGAATCTCTTTAGGAGATGGCAAGTTTTTTCAAGAATTTTATTTATGATTCCTCTAGGAGCTCCCTCGATAATTTCCTCAAGAGTTTAATTGAAAAATCCTCAAGGACATTCTTTTTTAATTCTTTCAGGAATCTTGTTGAAATAAATTCATCAAAAATAACTTAAGACCCGGGGAATTCCCCGGGGATTGCTCCATTAATTCTTCCGTGGATTGCTCCACGAATTCCCCCGTGGAATCCTCCGGGAATTCCTCTGGGGATTCTTTCAGGAATTCCCCCGGGGATTCCTTCGGGAATTTCCCCGGGGATTCCTTCGGGAATTGTGATTCTTCCAGGAATTCCTCCACGTGTAGAATGTCGAAGCACACGCGTAGAATGTAGGACCGTGAGCGGCACGGCACTGGATTTCTTTCTTTCCCTTCTAAAGTCACAACAAAATCCTTCGAATGTTCACTAATGTTTACTATTCAGAGAAAGATTACTTTAATTACGTTAACACTCTTAACTAACTAAAATTACTCAATTACGTTAACACTCTTAACTAAAACCGCACCACCGGTAAAGCCACAACGACCCGGACGACGACGCAACCGCGAACGGACAGCAAACGGACACCCCGGACAGACAGAATGGATACCACAACAATACAACGCCGCCCCGGCGTCAATCGCGGGTCTTTTAACTTGCCGTCGCAAGAACTCATTCTCCCGATCTGAAAAGAAATAAGAGAAAAGAGAAAAGCCAAAACGGGCGTCGTCCACTCTGGCTTCATTAGTTCGGCCGCGTGACTGAGATCTTGTTGGGGTTCAGTCAGCGCTGCCGGGTGACAAACAAAAATTAAAAGAAAAACATTTCTCCGGCATTGGAGCGAGAACGTTATATCACCAGGTCAACCAGCAACAAGCAGTAAGCATTCTCTCTGCTTGCATCGCTTGTTTCTTGGTTAACCGGCGTTGGTCTATAAACATGACCGTGAAATCCACATGTGATGTAATCCACTAATTGCGTGGAGCACCATGAGGAAATAAAGGTTCTTTCTTAGATCAATGGTGATCATTGATCTTTAGATTTATTCGATACACGGAGGGAAATGCTTCCTTCGGTCGGCAGGACCGCTACACACGGATTCTTCCAGGAATTCCTCCACGGATTCTTCCAGGAATTCCTCCAGAGATTCTTCCAGCAATTTCTCCAGGGGTTGTTCCAGGAATTCTTCTAGGGATTTTTCCATGAATTCCCTCGGGGATTTTTCCAGGATTTCCTCCAGGGGTTCTTTCAGGAATTCTTCCAGAGATTCCTCCAGGAGTTCTTCCAGGGATTCCTCCAAGGATTCTTCCAGAGATTCCTCCAAGAATTCTTTCAGAGATTCATCCACGAATTCTTCCAGAGATTCCTCAAGGAATTCTTCCAGAGATTCATGTAAGAATTCTTCCAGAGATTCCTCCAGGAATTCCTCTAGTGATTCTTCCAGGGATTTTTCATGAGTTCCATTCGGGGTTTTCCCAGGATTTCCTCCAGGGATTCTTGAAGGAATTCTTGAAAGAATTCCTCCAAGGATTCTTCCAGGAATTCCTCCAGTGATTCTTCCAGGAATTCTACCAGGGGTTTTTCCATGAATTCTTCCAGGGATTTTTCCATGAATTCCCTCGGGGATTTTTCCAGGATTTCCTCCAGGGGTTCTTCCAGGAATTCTTCCAGAGATTCCTCCAGGAGTTCTTCCAGGGATTCCTCCAAGGATTCTTCCAGAGATTCATTCAAGAATTCTTCCAGAGATTTTTCCAGGATTTACTCCAGGGGTTCTTCCAGGAATTCTTCCAGAGATTCCTCCAAGAATTCTTCCAGACAGTGGCGTAGCCAGAAATTTACTCTGGGAGGGGTTTTTGACGATCAATGATACCTTTTTTTGTTATTTGACCATCACATTTCGTAAACAGCAATGCATAAGGAGGGTATTATATATTAGACTAGCTGAATGACCCGGCTTTGCTCGGGTTTGTTTATTAAGGAAGATTGAAGCAAATGCGAAGTCCATCATAGCCGAAGACTATGCTGAAGATGAAGAGATTCCAGGTGACATAAAAGCCATATGAAAATACTGTCAAAAAGCTAGAGTTCCGAAGCATACTTAGTTTACTAAACTATAAATCAAATGATACATTTGTACGGCATAGCTTGGCATTGTATTGACCGCACAACATGCAAATTAATAGAATGAAAATCAAAAAAGCCATTCAATTAAAAACTGTAGTTGTGTTCAAAAGAAAAAGACTAAGCTGAAGAGAGAAAGATCAAATTCAATACCATAACTTGAATTTTATTTTCGTTTCTGCCAACATGGCCACATAGTATTTGCTAAATTTATTAGTTTCATAGCTCATGATTCTTCATGTTTTGCTTTGACAACAAACAGTTCAAAATAAATTAAAGCTATATCATGTGCTCTCACCATTTTTCAACGGCACTTTGGAAAAGTGTTAAGTTTTTATACATCTCAGGTTCCATAGACAAATGTTTCGAAAACATGGACGTTTCAAATAAGTTTTCGTTGCGTGCTCAGTGACCTATCAATTTCTTAATCTGTAGAAATATGTTTGCGTTACAACATGTAAACGCTTGCTGTCCGACTCGCTTACGCTCGTCGGACTTTAAAAAGGGATAACACCTCTGTTCGCATTCTACCGGGCAAATGCTTGGATATGCTGTTCGCCTAGAAGTGAATCGACGCAAACACGGCGCATCGGACTTTCGGAACATCGGCGGCTTTCTGCCGCCGATGTTCCTCAGTCCTCCATACAGTTGCAACGCAAAAATTTGCCAGAGGTTGTTATATATTTTATGGTAAACGAATGATTTACGGTCCGCTATCTTGGTTTTCAAAATGACGTTCGATATCGATTTAACCTTTTGGAGCCGATTTGTTTCGCCGCTGTCGACGCAACCTCGCTGGTGTCGAACACGTTTGTTATGCTCGGTTTCATCGCCGGGGTCATATATGACCCCTCCGGCTCCAAAGGGTTAAGATACCCATATTGCATGGTAAAATTGCTTAAATCACCATTCCATGGCCTCCATATTGGATTATGGTCCACCATCTTGGGTTTATAGTCCAGCACCTTGGATTCAAAAATGGCGTCAAATATCGATTTTTGACTTCTACTCATCAAGCCCGATCCATAGATATCCATATTGCATGGTATCATAGCTCATGCCCGCCATCCTGGATTAGGGTCCGGCGTCTTGGATTAGGGTCCGCCATCTTTGATTTCAAAATGGCGTCATACATCGATTTTAACTTCTATTTATCAAGCACGATCAATAGATGCTCATAATGCATAGTGTCATGGCTCAAATCACCATTCCATGGTTGCCATCTTGGATTATGGCGCGCCATCTTGAATTACAGTCCAACATTTTGAATTCTAAAATAACGTCGGATATTGATTTTTGACTTCTACTCATCAAGCCCGATCGATAGATACCCATATTGCATGATATCATAGCTTAATCCACCATTCCATGACCACCATGTTTGGTTTATAGTCTGCCATCTTGGATTCCAAAATGGCGTCGGGTATTGAGTTTTGACTTCTACTCATCAAGCCCAATCGATACATACCCATTTTGCATGGTATCATAGCTTAATCCTCCATTCCATGGCCGCCATCTTAGATTTTTATCAGCCATCTTGGATTCAAAAATGCCGTCTAGTATCAAAGTTTGACTTCTACTCATCAAGCCCGGTCGATAGGTATTCATATTGCATGGAATCATAGCTCAAACCAGCATTGCATCTGGTTTACAGTCCGCCATATTGGATCCCAAAATGCAATCGTATATTTTTTTTTACTTCTACTCATCAAGCTCGATCGATAGATACCCATATTGCATGGTATCATAGCTCAAACCATCATTCTATGGCTGCCATATTGGATTTATAGTTTGCCATCTTGAATTCCACAAAAGCGTTGGGTATGTATTGATTTTTGACTTCTACTCATCAAGAACGATCGACGCCATTTTGGAATCCAAGATGGCGGACTATAAATCCAAGATAACGGCCATGGAATGGTTAATTGAGCATGGTATCATAACTCAATTCACCATTCCATGGCGGCCATCTTGGATTTATTGTCCGCCATCTTGGATTCCTAAATGGCGTCGGGTATTGATTTTTTACTTCTACTCATCAAGGCCGATCAATAGATACCCATATTACATGGTATCATAGCTCAATCCACCATTTCATGGCCGCCATCTTGGATTTATAGTCCGCCATCTTGAATTCTAAAATGGCGTCGGATATTGATTTTTGACTTCTACTCATCAAGCCCGATCGATAGATATCCATATTGCATGGTACCATAGCCGGGTGAACCAACCATAGGCTCAGAACAATAATACTGTAAACCCCGGTAGTTAAATAAAGGCCAAAAGTATTCAGGCCAATTCTTAAGCTAAAGCGTTGCAAGTATAACAATACTGTAAACCCCGGTAGTCTAATACTCGCTTACGCCTGCGATACTAAACTTGACCCACAAATTCTGTCTGTTCTTGGTCTAGTTTAATTATGGCATGCGGAAGTATAACTACCGGGGTAACGAATAAAACATGTGACTCATATAAGGAAGCATTCTAGCCGCTTCCAATTAGATACTAAGTAAGAGACGCGAGCTTTCTCTCTCGCGCTTTTTGAAGTACTAGAATGTTGGTACTTGAGTAAAGAGAGCGAGAGCGGAGAATGTGACGCTAGGCGCTTAAGTTAAGTTAAGTGGGGGGAGAAAAAAAAATAATAACCAAAAAATTGTAATTATATATAAGTTTTAAAATTTGAATAAAATGATGAGTTGTAGTTTTAACAGGGAAGGTTTTAGTCGTCTTCTTAGTCGGATGACAAATTCGCCTTGACCACTCGGGACAACACGTGCATGTGGTGACAGCGGAAAAGCGCTAAACAAGTGCAGGCACGCCGTTTGTGATTGGAAAGTGAAAAAGAATAAAAACCTATTGAAGTATCTAAGACCCAGCTGGTTACTACAGAAGAAATCGTGTAAGTGTTGCGCAGAAAACTATTAGGCGAAGCGCGAAGAAAATAGTGCAAGTACGCCGTTAACTGATATGGTGAAACTTGTTAAGTGAAAAAGTGAAAAAAAGAGGCCGTACTACTTACTACAAAAAAAAAAAACTATTAGGTACCAGAATAAAGAAACGGTGCGAATCTTTCAGTTGAGTGGAAGAAAACGTGGCAACCGGCAAAATGGAAAATATTACAACAGCTGCAATACTGTAAGTACAAACCGTTTTCTCTCTCTTCCTTTTACATGGGATTTTAATAAATTATGCAGTTAGCATGATTTAAAATGAAAAACATTTTTTATATCAATTATGTGGTGAAAATTAGTGAAGTGTGGTGAGTGATGGAACGGTCTAACTAATAATCAACATTCAGGGGCATTATTTTATAGCAAATTCTAGTACACATGAATACCCATTGATATGCAAATATCACGATTCTCCTTCACCTTCTCCGTATCGTAACTTCCCGGCTGGAACGGAGCCAGCCTCTCAATGAGAATTTCCACAGTTATTTTACTGAACATTTTCGTCACTAATGACCATTTTACATTTGAATAACAATGTGTGGCAGGCACGAAGACTCTCTATGCTTAAAAGCAATCAAGTAAAATTCTATTACGAAAAGACCCTTGGCAATTTGTTATAATCCTGTGTTTCTAATATACGTTTAAAAAAAAAAGTATATTAAATTGATTTGTTAAAAAAAAAAAAAAATACATTACTATATGTTAAAAAAGTACAATTTTTCACAAAAGATCATCATGAACAGTCACTAAAACAGGGCCTTCATCTTCTCACACAAAAACTTTGTTTCAAAAAAAAAATCAAAATAACACTTGGTTCCATTCAATTTGGCAATGTGCAATGTAAAGTTCTCAATGTAACAATGTATGTTCTCAAATAAAGAAAAAACAACATTGCTTACCTTATTTTATTCCTCTATGCAGGACTGCAAGTGGTTAAACTCCTACATTAAAAGCATCAACCTAAAAACAAACAATCAATTATAATTCAAATAAATTTTATGTATAGAATGATACTTCTCTTTAAGTTGGTGGGTACTCCACCACGTCACGTCTTGCTTTCATACTAATTATACTATACGCTACTGCCGTACAGAAAGCACAGCACACATCATTTTGCTGAAAGAGCAGTTTGGACACCGCTCGCTCGCGATTGAAAGTTAACAGAACGGTGGAGAGATGGCAATAAAATTAAAGCAGGGTTTCAAAATGTGCGATTAATGACATTCCACACGATGCACCATTTATGTCTGAATACAACTTATGGTTTTCGGTGGTCAAAATTTTGTGACCAGCAGTAATTTTATCTGAATATTTTTGGTACCGTAAAACGGGGTAACTATGATAATTTTTCAGCGAATTTCCTTAATATTTTTCCGTGAAACCGCATTTTCCTTAGTTCAATACTGGGGTTCCAATTATCAATTGCAAGTGGAGAATCACATTTTCATTTTGGAGTAACTTTATTAGTGCCCTGAAAAACACATTAAATCTAAAAAAAAGGGGTAACAGATTGAAATCTTATGAGCATGAACATAATGAAAAAAGCCGTGTGGAACATATCAGATTGAATTTTAATATCGAAACATGGATTTTTACAAAATTCTACATGTAAAAGTGAGACTTTGGAGTACTGAGTGGAAAACACAGTTAATTTAGCTATCAAAAATCATTATTTATGCGAGAATATAGTTTTCTTTACGGTACTGATAATTTGAAAATTAAAATGGCAGCGTTTTCACAAATAACAGCCCTCCAATGTATTCCACAATTTGATGGGAATCCATATGAATTGGAAGTTTTTATTAGACATATTGAGCTGTTTGCAGAACAATTGAAAGGAGAAGATCATACTCCGCTTCTGAATGTGGTTTATTTGAAACTTACTGGTAAAGCGCTAAAGTTGATTTCGAAAATTGAGGCAAATACTTGGCCCGAAGTTAAACGCAATCTAGAGGATGAGTTTAAATTCGAAAAGAGTGCCGCTACTCTTATGAAGGAAATTGAAACATTACTACAAAGGGAAAATGAATCGTTCGATGATTACAGAATCAGAGTAGAAGATTTACACAAGTGGGTAGCTAACCAGGGAAGATATGCGACGAATTCGTTACGCAAACATTTCTTGGGAGGATTACGCGATCGAAGTTTAGCTCATGCTGGGAAATCGCAAAGAGAAAAAACACTTCCTGAATTACTAACTTGGCTTAAAAAAGAGATCGATGAGGGAAATGAAATCGATGAAATCTTTGCAAGAGTAACAACCTTAGACTTGTTAGAAACGAAGAAAAATAACAAAATCAATGACAACCAAAATAATAAATTTCTACCAGTACAAAACCTCCGTTTGCGAAATAACAGGTATTCTAATGGCTATGTTCAAAGTCCGCATAATAAGATAACATACTCAAAAAACGTGATTCCAGGGGGTTCGTACATGTTGTGAGAACACCCCGCACAAATAATTATAGAGAGCGCAACCATATTAATTCTATCAATGGAAAACAGAATTTATCTCGGAATGCAAATTTTCAGAAGAATAATTTTCAAGAACTACCAGAAAGCATTGTAAATGGAATTAAAAATTGTATGCCGGCTCATGAAAGATTGTACATCGAACATTCAGGCAACAATTTATTTTTACTAAATATTGCATCTGTTGCAAAGCCGAAAACAGTGATAAAATATTTACTTGATTCTGGGTCATGCTTCAACTTATTAAGATGGGATACTGCTTTTAGGATTGGAGTAGAAAACATCAACTATAATGATAAAGAAACACTTCTGGGATTTGCTAATTCTCAAACAAAATCAATTGGATCGACGGTAGTGAAACTTAAAATAGGAAATTCTCATTATAATATTAAGTTTTACATTATTAAGAACTTATGTGTTCCAGGCATTATTGGAGCTGATTTTCTGAAGCAAAACACATTGTATGTTGGACCACGGTTCAAATATATTGCTTTAAGAAAAACTGATGAATGTACAAAATTATTAAATATGAATGAAAACTCCCCTCATACTATGAATACATATAATATCAATAAACGTTTAATTAAGTCAGAAAAAGAATGTCAAACCGAATCAGTTAACTACAGCAATGCTGTAAGCCAACAACATGGGAAATTAGATTTAGCACACAGGGTGCATGAAAACAATTATAATAACCGCACAAGGATGGTTACAGAAAATAGTGTTTCATTCCAGAATAAATCTCAACAAAGCATAAGAAATGCAACAAATATTTTTAAAGATACCACAATGGAAAATACGAAACATTTTCCACATAACAAGTGCAACGTCGAAGACAAAAGAGATAATGCAAACAACATTAATATAATACATGATCAGAGAACAAATTTTACTGATAAAAATTTCAATGACGACTCCGCAAATTGGGAAGCGAAAGAAGAAGGACAATCTTCAGATCATAATGTTAACAAATATCTCGTAGAAACAACGACGGATATTGATAAAGTTTTTTTTGAGGATCTGGACTCAGACCAAGATCTCAACTTATTAGATAACAAAGGACAACAACAAATAGAAGGTAAAAACCGTCTCATAAAATTAGTGGAAACGATTAATTTAACTCATTTAAACAGGGCTAATTTTAACGCAATGGAAGAAATTATGACAAATTACAGTGATGTCTTTTATCTGAAAGGAGATCAGCTAACGATTACAAATGCTGCAGTACATGAAATAGAGACTACAACTAATGTACCGATTAACAAACGACAGTACAGATTTCCGGAGTCCACAAAGAAGCAAATTAATGCGGAAATTGAGGAAATGCACAGACAAGGGATTATAAAGCCCAGCAAAAGTCCTTGGAATGCACCGGTTTTGTGCATACCAAAGAAAGATTTAGATTCCGAAGGAAATAAAAAGTATAGAATTGTAGTTGATTTCAGAGCTTTAAATCTAGTCACTAAACCCTTCGTTTACCCAATACCTCTCATCAATGATATCTTAGACAGTTTGGGAGATAGCCAATATTTTTCTACAATCGATTTGAAATCAGGGTTCTATCAAGTCCCCATTAACCCGAAGGATGCTGCTAAAACAGCATTTTCTACCCCAAAAGGACATTTTGAATTCACAAGAATGCCTATGGGACTCAGAAATAGTCCATCAACTTTCCAGAAGTTAATGAACACAGTGTTGTTCGAAATTAAAGATGTAAAAGCTATCGTTTATTTGGACGATATTATTGTCTTTGGCCGTACAATTGAGGAACACAACGAAAATCTCAAAAAAGTATTGGAGGCTCTTCGTAGACATAACTTAAAAGTTGAACCTACAAAATGCCAAATTTTGAAAACAGATTTGAAGTTTTTGGGACATGCCGTAGATAAACACGGAATTCGTCCATTAATGGACAACATAAAAGCTATTAAAGAAATGCCTGTACCGAAAACAGTAAAACAAGTTCGGTCATTTTTAGGAACCGTTAATTTTTACGGAAAATTTATTCCAAGGATAGCTGAGATTCGAAAACCTCTTAACGATTTGTTGAGGAAAAACGTAAAATTTAATTGGACAGAAGAATGTAAACATGCATTTGAAAAATTGAAATGTTTTTTAACATCTGACTCTTTATTAGTGAGACCAAATTACAAAGATACATTTGTTCTTACGACTGATGCGAGCGAATATGCTATAGGAGCAGTTCTCTCAAATGAAAAATCAATCGACAAACCAATTGCTTATGCAAGCAGGGGACTAATTGGAGCTGAACGGAAATATCATACGATTGAAAAGGAATTACTAGCAATCGTATGGGCAGTAAATTATTTTAGGCATTACATTTACAATCAAAAGTTCATTGTATATACCGATCATAGGCCATTAATCTCTTTATGGCATCTCAAGGAAACTTCACCAACCTTGACAAGATTAAGGTTGAAATTACAAGGTTTAGAATGCGATATTCGATACAAACAAGGGAAGGATAATGTAGTAGCTGATTTCTTATCCAGGCTTCATACAGAAAACGAACCCGAGGAAAATTCTAATGTTGCTGCTGTCGTAACCAGACAACAAAAACGACAACAGCACGATGAAAAGCAAAGGGAGAGAGTAAATGCTAAAAGAACAAATGTTGAACGATTTAACTCTTCCAAAGACGTAATGGATAAACATTCAAAACCCAGGCAAAACTCTAACTGGAATCCACAAATGGATGGACTAGATAATATTGATTTTGCTATGGATGAACACAAGGGGCCATGCAAAACTGTTTCAAGCGATGAATTCAAGAACGCTTTAAGCGATCAATTGGATATTAAAAGACTTACATTTTCAAGGAATATAATATCAGAGGAAAGTATAGATGCAACATTTTTGATTTTGAATAGCAGGTCAGCACATAAAGAATTAAGTGAATTGGAATTTCATTTTTGGAAATCATGAATACTACTCAAAATTTGAATCAAAATTCCTTTACAAATGTACATTTTGTACAGATTTTAAACTCAAACATTAATTTCAACGCATTTCAAAATAGTGAAACAACAATCAATAATGGTCAATATCCCAACTATAATGATTAAAAATTTAAGAGATAAATAGACACATAAAGAGTCAATAAGGGTCACAAGGGACCACATTAACCAATAAGGGGATAAATAATCAGGGGAAAATAAGAAATACATTTTTATACAATACAAAAGGGACCACTAATTAGGGAAAATAAGAAATAGGTATTACCGCGCAAAAGTGACATTACATATACCTTGAGAGCTAGTGACCAGAGAGGATATCATCATTCGTAGCCGACATACCGCGGGATCGAAGGCAAGCAACATATCAGTCAATTACACAATCATATAAAAGAGCAGTCAACGGAAGGTAGAGGGTATTGGATATTCTTTGGAAGAACGAGACCATCACACACGAGAGGGTGTACATTTGGAAAGCGAGTCGAAACAATATACATCATTCAAAAATCATATCATCAAAAGACGTTTATTGAAGCCAAGTTATGTGCTTAAAGAGAATTAAGGAAGTTCTCAACCCAAATCATAGCGGAAATTTTTCGCACTGTAGGTCATTCGATCTATCATTTTTTTTGAAAGCATTCTACGATTAAAGACCAGAAACTGTTTCACGAACGCTTCAGAAACAACAAGTTTTTCAACAAAAAAAAAAACAATATTTGCATCCGGAAAAAAAATTCAATTTTTATAACCAACTGGGAGAAGTGAACGAGAGACGAGTAGGAAATACTCAGAAGAAGGCAACATCTGGAAAGTCGCAATGGATCAGCAAGAACGAAGTAACAGCAAAACTCATTTTTCGAGTAGATCGGAAGTACATCTTATCCGACTAAGGAACGATTGCCGCATTGATATCGCGACGAAGGAGTATAGACGAAGGAAGTCCATACCTAACACCCAACATAAAATACTCTATCTGACTGAACAAGTTTAAGTATGCGAACGTAATTAGGAGAACTGGGATAGAAAACTTGCGGAACGAGAGGATGACCGAAGGGGCGAAGGCGAAGGACAACATGCTCTCAAGCGTATTGTACAACATGATTTGTGGAAAGAAAATTGTTTCAAGGGGAAATTATACTAACTTTGTAGGAGGACTATTTCAATAGTGTTAAAGTAAATTTTTCGGGAGAATGACGTCGAGGATAAAATACTACCAACAATGTTGAGAAGAATTGTCTCCATAGATAATCGTATTATAAGATTTTTATGAACTTTTCATTTTATAACCAATATCATTTTATAAATTCATGAATAATAATAACCAACGCTAACCGTTTGTATCTTGAATCTTCTATTCAATAAACAAACAGCTAATTTGCGAAGGGGATATTGAACCAACCATAGGCTCAGAACAATAATACTGTAAACCCCGGTAGTTAAATATAGGCCAAAAGTATTCAGGCCAATTCTTAAGCTAAAGCGTTGCAAGTATAACAATACTGTAAACCCCGGTAGTCTAATACTCGCTTACGCCTGCGATACTAAACTTGACCCACAAATTCTGTCTGTTCTTGGTCTAGTTTAATTATGGCATGCGGAAGTATAACTACCGGGGTAACGAATAAAACATGTGACTCATATAAGGAAGCATTCTAGCCGCTTCCAATTAGATACTAAGTAAGAGACGCGAGCTTTCTCTCTCGCGCTTTTTGAAGTACTAGAATGTTGGTACTTGAGTAAAGAGAGCGAGAGCGGAGAATGTGACGCTAGGCGCTTAAGTTAAGTTAAGTGGGGGGAGAAAAAAAAATAATAACCAAAAAATTGTAATTATATATAAGTTTTAAAATTTGAATAAAATGATGAGTTGTAGTTTTAACAGGGAAGGTTTTAGTCGTCTTCTTAGTCGGATGACAAATTCGCCTTGACCACTCGGGACAACACGTGCACGGGGATGGCATGTCACGCAGAAATTGTGCCCATTTACGCTCATCTTTCACTCAACTTCTCAGTTTCATTTACCTTACAAAAGAGAAAGAGAAAAAACGCACAATAAAATGTACATAATTTCTCTCACGCAGAGTTTTTGTGCGGGTGATAAGAGTGCTGCGTGAGAGCAATGAGAGCCCGCAAGTCATAATCCCAGCGCGCAATTTCTGCGCGCACGCAGAAAAAACAGAACTCAGTGCACACGCAGTGTGTTCAAAGGGATCAATGTTGCTTGAGCATTTGGTGAACCGAAAGCATGCCAGTGAGTCCAAAACCAGCTAAGGGGTATCAAATGCTGTGATATCAAAGACAAGCAGACGTCTTAAGCTGGTCAAGGACTTACAGTTGATGAATATTTTGATTCCAAATTCCACCAACAGGTGGTGCTAGTGAGCTAACAAATTTTGTTTTTCATATATATCAGGAAAATTTGCAAAAAAAAATGCAACTAGCGTCACCTAGCTGCAGAAACATGAACCAAATGATAATTATTCTGAAAGCCCTTGATCTACCAAACAATTTTGCCGAAGACACCATCTTTCTAAAGAATCAGAATGCTGAGATATGTGAAACGTAAAATTTGTACGCTATCTAGCGCCGCCTAGCGGTGAAATCACGAATCACACGGCCCATATTCTGAAAGCCCTTGACCAGCTGAACAACTTTGCCGAAGAAACCAACTCTCTAAGTAATCAGGATCCTGAGATATATGGGATGGAAATTTTGTCAGTGTTGCATCTGCTTGTCTAAGATATCACATAAATCCCAGACAAGTAGATGTGACACTAGCGAAATTTCAATCTCATATATCTCATGATCCTGATTACTTAGAGAGTTTGTGTCTTCGGCAAAGTTGTTTGGCTGGTCAAGGACTAACCGATTATAAGACTTAAGATTCAAGATTCCACCGCTAGGCGGCGCTAGAGAGCAAACAAATTTTAAATTTCGCATATCTCAGCATCCTCATTTTGTAGAAAGATGGTGTCTTCGGCAATGTTGTTTGGTAGATCAAGAGCTTTCAGAATAATTACCGTTTGGTTCAAGTTTCTGCAGCTAGGCGGCGCTAGTTGCATTTTTTTGCCAATTTTCCTGCTATTTATGAAAAACAAAATTTGCTAGCTCACTAGCACCGCCTAGCGACGGAATTTTGAATCTTAAATCTTATTATCGGTTAGTCCTTGACCAGCCAAACAACTTTGCCGAAGACACCAACTTTCTAAGTAATCGGGATCATGAGATATATGAGATTGAAATTTCGTTAGTGTCACATCTATTTGTCTGTGATTTATGTGACATCTTAGACAAGCAAGTACTTTCATACTCCTGTGGTACACACAGTATTGCACTGGAAGCACGACTGAGTGCGCTCTCAACACGAATTTTGTGTGCACATTTTCTGCGCGCACAAAATGTGTACGCAGAAACTGAAAAAACATGTTTGTTCTAACATTTGTTTGAGCACTCATTTTGAGAGTGCCGCGGTGGAAGCAAGAGAGTGAGCGGCTGGTTTGTGTGTGAAAAAAGTTGCATAGTTCACCCTCGCTCTCGTTGAAAGTCGTGTGTAGAGTGTATGTTTTCTCTTCTCACGTTTCGCACTGAGGAGCATGCCATCTCTGACCATAGCTCAATTCACCATTCCATGGCCGCCATCTTGGATTTATAGTCCGCCATCTTGGATTCCTAAATGGCGTCGGGTATTGATTTTTTACTTCTACTCATCAAGCCCGATCGATAGATACCTGTATTGCATGGTATCATAGCTCAATACACCATTTCATGACCGCCATCTTGGATTTATAGTCCGCCATCTTGGATTCCAAAATGGCATCGGATATTGATTTTTGACTTCTACTCATCAAGCCCGATCGATAGATATCCATATTGCATGGTACCATAGCTCAATCCACCATTTCATGGCCGCCATCTTGGATTTATAGTCCGCCATCTTGGATTCCTAAATGGCGACGAATATTGATTTTTGACTTCTACTCATCAAGCCCGATCGATAAATGCCCATATTGCATGGTACCATAGCTCAATCCACCATTCCATGGCCACCATCTTGGATTTATAGTCCGCCATCTTGGATTCTAAAATGGCGTCGGATATTGATTTTTGACTTCTACTCATCAAGCCCGATCGATAGATATCCATATTACCTGGTACCATAGCTCAATCCACCATTTCATGGCCGCCATCTTGGATTTATAGTCCGCCATCTTGGATTCCTAAATGGCGACGAATATTGATTTTTGACTTCTACTCATCAAGCCCGATCGATAGATACCCATATTACATGGTATCATAGCTCAATTCACCATTCCATGGCCGCCATCTTGGATTTATAGTCCGCCATCTTGGATTCCAAAATGCCGTCGGAAATAGATTTTTGACTTCTATTCATCAAGCCCGATCGATAGATACCCATCTTGCATGGTATCATAGCTCAAACTACCATTCCATGGCGGCCATCTTGGATTTATTGTCCGCCATCTTGGATTCCAAAATGGCGTCGGGTATTGATTTTTTACTTTTTCTCATCAAGCTCGATCGATAGATACCCATCTTGCATGGTATCATAGCTCAAACTACCATTCCATGGCGGCCATCTTGGATTTATTGTCCGACATCTTGGATTTTAAAATGGCGTCGGATATTGATTTTTGACTTCTACTCATCAAGCCCGATCGATAGATACCCATCTTGCATGGTATCATAGCTCTAACTACCATTACATGGCGGCCATCTTGGATTTATAGTCCGCCATCTTGGATTCCAAAATGGCGTCGGATATTGATTTTCGACTTCTACTCATCAAGCCCGATCGATAAATGCCCATATTGCATGGTATCATAGCTCAATCCACCATTCCATGGCCGCCATCTTGGATTTATAGTCCGCCATCTTGGATTCCAAATTGGCGACGGATATTGATTTTTGACTTCTACTCGTCAAGCCCGATCGATAGATACCCATCTTGCATGGTATCATAGCTCAATCCACCATTCCATGGCCGCCATCTTGGATTTATAGTCCGCCATCTTGGATTCCAAAATGGCGACGAATATTGATTTTTGACTTCTACTCATCCAGCCCGATCGATAGATACCCATATTGCATGGTATCATAGCTCAATTCACCATTCCATGGCCGCCATCTTGGATTTATAGTCCGCCATCTTGGATTCCAAAAAGGCGTCGGGTATTGATTTTTGACTTCTACTCATCAAGCCCGATCGATAGATACCCATCTTGCATGGTATCATAGCTCAACTCACCATTCCATGGCCGCCATCTTGGATTTATTGTCCGCCATCTTGGATTCCAAAATGGCGTCGGGTATTGATTTTTGACTTCTACTCGTCAAGCCCGATCGATAGATACCCATCTTGCATGGTATCATAGCTCAATCCACCATTCCATGGCCGCCATCTTGGATTTATAGTCCGCCATCTTGGATTCCAAAATGGCGACGGATATTGATTTTTGACTTCTACTCATCCAGCCCGATCGATAGATACCCATATTGCATGGTATCATAGCTCAAACCACCATTCCATGGCCGCCATCTTGGATTTATAGTCCGCCATCTTGGATTCCAAAAAGGCGTCGGGTATTGATTTTTGACTTCTACTCATCAAGCCCGATCGATAGATACCCATCTTGCATGGTATCATAGCTCAACTCACCATTCCATGGCCGCCATCTTGGATTTATTGTCCGCCATCTTGGATTCCAAAATGGCGTCGGGTATTGATTTTTGACTTCTACTCGTCAAGCCCGATCGATAGATACCCATCTTGCATGGTATCATAGCTCAATCCACCATTCCATGGCCGCCATCTTGGATTTATAGTCCGCCATCTTGGATTCCAAAATGGCGACGGATATTGATTTTTGACTTCTACTCGTCAAGCCCGATCGATAGATACCCATCTTGCATGGTATCATAGCTCAATCCACCATTCCATGGCCGCCATCTTGGATTTATAGTCCGCCATCTTGGATTCCAAAATGGCGACGAATATTGATTTTTGACTTCTACTCATCCAGCCCGATCGATAGATACCCATATTGCATGGTATCATAGCTCAATTCACCATTCCATGGCCGCCATCTTGGATTTATAGTCCGCCATCTTGGATTCCAAAAAGGCGTCGGGTATTGATTTTTGACTTCTACTCATCAAGCCCGATCGATAGATACCCATCTTGCATGGTATCATAGCTCAACTCACCATTCCATGGCCGCCATCTTGGATTTATTGTCCGCCATCTTGGATTCCAAAATGGCGTCGGGTATTGATTTTTGACTTCTACTCGTCAAGCCCGATCGATAGATACCCATCTTGCATGGTATCATAGCTCAATCCACCATTCCATGGCCGCCATCTTGGATTTATAGTCCGCCATCTTGGATTCCAAAATGGCGACGGATATTGATTTTTGACTTCTACTCATCCAGCCCGATCGATAGATACCCATATTGCATGGTATCATAGCTCAAACCACCATTCCATGGCCGCCATCTTGGATTTATAGTCCGCCATCTTGGATTCCAAAATGGCGTCATATATTGATTTTTGACTTCTACTCGTCAAGCCCGATCGATAGATACCCATATTGCATGGTATCATTGCTCAATTCACCATTCCATGGCCGCCATCTTGAATTCATAGTCCGCCATCTTGGATTTTAAAATGGCGTCGGATATTGATTTTTGATTTCTACTCATCAAGCCCGATCGATTGATGCCCATATTGCATGGTATTAAAGCTCAATTCACCATTCCATGGCCGTCATCTTGCATTATGGTCCGCCATCTTGGATTATAGTCCGCCATCTTAGATTATGATCCACCATCTTGGATCCCAAAATGGCGTCGAATATCAATTTTTGACTTCTTCTCATCAACCCCAATCGATAGATACCCACAATGCATAGTATCCGTAAAAGATTTACCGTTAAATAGCATGCCTTCTGACGTTTTGGCCGCCATCTTGGAACCCGAGCCGCCATCTTGAATTCCAATACCCTTATAACCACCCCCTTAATCTAACACATGTGTATACCAAATTTGGTTGAAATTGGATGAGGCATTCCAGAGTTATGCTGGAACATACATACATACATACAAACAAATAAACATACAAACATACAAACATACATACATTGACTTTTATATATATAGATAGATAGATAGATAGATTGCAGGGTTAGTGTTAAAAAAGCGTTGCAGCCGAAAAATTTTTTCTCCAAAAAGCGTTTTATACTAAAAATGTGTTCCACAAATTTTGGCTCTGGGGGGGTTTTAACCCTAAAGATTAATCAACGCAATTTGCTAGACTGAGAGCCGAAAAATCCAGAAAGTCAACAACCATGCAGTCGAAACTTGCAATCCGCCAGGAAGTTAACGAAATTTTCCCAAAGAAAAGGTTCTCAGAAATTCCTAAGGGAATTTCTCGGGAATATCCCCAGGAGTTTTTCGGAATTCTACCAGAATCTTCTACGGAAAATGTTCAAGAATCCTCCAGTAGTTCCTTGGGAATTCCTGCAGGAATTCCGTGGATTTTTCCTAGGGAAGCTTCCGATGAATTGGTATTCCCGAGGAGCTTCTGAATGAATTCCTAAGGAACTCCTGTAGAAATTCAGTCACTCGTGAATGGAGAAATTCCCGAAGATCTCCTGGAGGATTCCCCGAGAAATTCGCAAGCATTTCCCAAAAGAATTCCTGGGAAGCTCCTGTAGAAATTCCTAAAGACCATCTGATTAAAATTTCACAGGAACTTCTGGAAAAATTGCCGGGAGTTTCCTGGGAATATTGCTTAGAATCTCATGGGGGAATTTTCGAGGAATTCCCTAGAGATCCACGAGGAACTCCTAGGGATATTCCGGTAGAGATTTTGGGAGAATTCCCGAGTAAGTCCTTCAGAAATTCCCGATGAACTACCGGAGGAGTTCCTATGAACTCTTGAAGGAATTTCATAGAAACTCCTGGGAAAATTCCCGAGGGACTACTGAAGGAATTTTACGAGGACCTTCTGGAGATATTGCGGGGGTATTCTGGTAAAATCTCCTGGAGGAATTCCCGTGCAAAATCTGAAGGGACTTCCAAGAAACTCCTGGAGAAATTTCCGAGGAAATTCTGGAGGTACTTCGGAAGAACTTCAGGAGATATTCCCAGAGAACATATGGATGAATTCCAGAGGAGCCCCTGGTGAAATTACCGAGTAACTCCCAGAGGAATTTCTGAGGAACTTCTGAAGGTATTCCCGAGGAACCCCTGTAGGAATTTCTTGGGAACTGCTGGGAAAACTCCCGATGAAACTGAAGAAATTTTCGAGAAACTCTTGGAGCAATACCGTTAAACCTTCTGTAGAAATTGCCAAGGAATATCTGGAGAAATTCCCAAGGAATATCTGGAGAAATTCCCAACGAACTCCTGGAGAAATTTACGAAAACTCCTGGAGGAATCTTCCGGAGAAATGCTCGAAAACTCTCTGAAGGAATTTCCGATGAGTTTCTGAAGGAATTATCGAGGAACTCCTGGAAATATTCGCTGAGAACGTATGAATGAATTCTTGGGCACTTCTAGAGAAATTCCAGGAAAAATCTCGAAGGCATTCCACAGGAAACCCTGGAGGAATTTCCAAGGAGCTGCTGGAGGAATTTCCGATGCACTCCTGGAAAAACTCCCATGGAACTCCAGCACAATTTTCGGAGGACCTTCTGGAGGAATTCCTGGGGAACTTCTGAAATAACTCCTGGGGGAACTCCCAAAGAACGCCTGGGGAAATGCATTAGGAACTCCTGAAGAAATCTCCGAGGACCTTCTGTGCATCTCCGGGAGGAATTTTCGAGTAACTCTTGAAAAATTCCCCTGATATTTGTGGCAGTCTTTCCGAGGAACTCCAGGAGAAATTTTCGAGGTACTCATTTAGAAATTCTCATGTAACTCCTGGAGAAATTTCCGATAACTCTTGGAGGATTTTCCAGAAATCCTTGACATATTAGCGGGGAACATGTGGATGAATTGCTTAGGTACTCCTGATGGAATTTCTGAGCAACTCTGGGGAAATCCTGGAAGAGTTCCGAAAAACTCTTAAGAGAATTTTCGTGCAATTTCTGGAGGAATTAACGAGGAACTCCTGCAGAAATAGAGCATGTCACAAGAATGTCGTACAACAACTATGTAAAGTAGGTGTTTGCAACTACCATGTCAGTGTCACAAGAAAGCGTTGATGTGTGGACAATGTGGAGCGTTGAGGGTCGATCTGTCGAGCATTGGGCATGAGCAAAGCTGCAGAGCGGCAACACAAAGTGATGTGGGATAGTACGTATGTGGTGATGTGATGTAGAACAAATAAAAAATAATGGAGAAAATAACATTGTTAGAAATCCTTCCTGTTGAATTACAGTTAAGAGTGACGTTTTCATTCGTCTGCCGGGTACTTCAGTCAACAACTTTTTAACGGGTAGGGCAACCTCAAAAGTTTGCCTTATTTGTTTCTCTCGCCAATTCCGAATGAAGAAATTCGAACTAACTTGTATTGAAACACATCTTTAAGACATCATGATTTGAAAGCTGGTAATTTATAATTGCTTCAAATCTAAATCTACAGACAATAGATTTAAGTCATTGCATGAGGATAAGAACTGGAATAAAAAGGCATAAAAGTACGTACGACCTGTGTCGATCTAATCAGGAAAATGAAATTTCCTTAGGTATTCCTTCCCAAACGGACAGTCAACCAAACCGCACGGAACTAAAACGGAAAGAAACGACCTGAGAGCTGTTGAATCCATCAGAGTACCGCCTCGGGCCGCCCCATTGCTCAAATGGCCGTCATAAAACATCTCCCCACGATTTTCTGTTCTGCAAGAAAATGCAACCTCACCTCAAGTCCTGCGCCGCCCCGTCCTCAAACTTGCTCCTGCTTGTCCGATTCTAGAGTATCAACCCGGCAGTAAAAGAAGTGCAAATGACTACGGGAAGGAGCGAAGAGGTAGGTAGGTACCTGCAGCGACTCGACCATTTCCCTGTGGATAGAGAATGGTTTCTATCAAGATGCTGACTGGTCGGTCGTCGTCGTCGCTGCGCTAGAGCAATCGCATCGCATCAGTCCTGATGCCAACAGACGGACGACCTTGCGAACCCTGGCGCCGCCGCAGGGAGAGGAAGGCAACGAGTTCACATAAAACTGAAAAGTACCATTGCTTTTGATAATGGCCAAATTAATTTTTTAAATGATGATGAGCGACCCGTTCTCTGCGGACCATTCTCGCTAAAGTGGGTATCAGGCAGCAGAAGCAGCAGAGCAACAAGCCGGCGCGGCCTGTTGCCCACAGGCAAACCCTGGGCGATATTTCATCGCCCGGTCGAGCTGGCGTGGCCACACCAATTCAGCGGGAACTGTTTTGATATCGTATCTTCGTGCCCATCTGGGGCAGTCATTCTTCCATTCGGTGCTTCCGCTGCCGTTTGTGAAATACGTTCTTCGTTTCTTCGGCTCGGTTGGTAGTACAACTTCATTTATTAACGAACGCACAAAGCAATAATTATTCCCGGTGCAGGAAAATGGAAGCTTTTCATCTTTGACTTTTTAGATCCCATTTAGGTCCCATATGAACTGTACAAAATTTCAGCGCAATCGGTGAAACTATAATTTAGCGCAAGCGGTTCAAAGTTTCTATAGGATTTACTATGGAAAAAGTAACACTTTCAAACAAAAAATCCCAGAGGTCGCTCTTTGTCTCCTTAATTCAAATCGATCAACGCTTCTTGTAGAAAAATCATTTACGAAACTTTCCTTCGAAGACCGCAAAACGATTGGATGCTTGTGGAAAAAGTTATTGATTTATTACTGATTAGTGATCCAACGAACGGCTTTTTGTTTTGTTTTATCAGCAGCACTGCTGCTGCCGTTGTTGCATGGGGTGGCGGGAGGCATCACCACCCCCAGAAACAGCAGCAGTCAAGGCAGCAGCTACAGTGATGCTAATAAAACAAAACAAAAAGCCGTTCGTTGGATCACTAATCGGTAATAAATCAATAACTTTTTCCAGAAGCATCCAATCGTTTTGCGGTCTTCGAAGGAAAGTTTCATAAAGGATTTTTCTACAAGAAGCGTTGATCGATTTGAATTAAGGAGACAAAGGGCGACCTCTGGGATTTTTTATCTGAAAGTGTAACTTTTCTCATAGTAAATCCTATGAAAACTTTGAACCGCTTGCGCTAAATTATAGTTTCACCGATCGTGCTGAAATTTTGCATAGTTCATATGGGACCTAAATGGGATAGAAAAAGTTGACTGGAGCGAGAATTTGATGTTTGTCCCATACTAATGCTCACAGTACTTTCTTTGTATGATTCAGCATTACAAATTGCTTGTGTGTATTGGTTATCGTAGGTTATGTTAGGGTTGTTAATCTATAATTAACTCAGAGACGGCAGATGTGATCCCTGTACCATTTTGGCAAAACAAACAAATTAGTAACATCTCGTATAATCGTATCACGGTAAAACTAGGCCATCATGGCCAGCCTACAATGAAACTTGAAATGGCGATATTGGATAGCAAAGTTTGTCCAAAACTTTCACTCAGTTTTGACTGACGTCCATCGATTCCGAACGGTAAATTAGCCGCGGAATGCAGTGAGCTGGTTCAAGATGAACCTAAGCACCACATGCTTGAACTCTTCGAGTGCTTGCATGTCCTCAGGCCCGGATTAAGGATTGTCCACCTCCAAGTCCTTCGAAACGTCATTCTCGCTACCTACCGTAAACCGGGGTCAAATTGATCAGCGGGGTGAAATTGATCATTCGGGTTCTGTTAAGCGTCGTAATGATCTTAAACTTTTTATGTCATCTGGTTCGAAGATGTCTAGAGATGAGTGCAGGCTTTAATTTTTTTTGGAAAAAAGTTAGTTTTGCCTTATTTTGTTAGAAATTTGCAATGTATTTCCCATTTAGCTGAAATAATTGGTACTAAACAATCGATAGCTAATAGGACTTCCCGTAAATTGTCTGTTTTAACATTTTTGTGGAGCCTTGGTTGGGAAGTTATGTAGCTAATCAGAACATGAAATAGTTAAAAAATAGTTTATTTTATGATGAAATTGTCATTTATTGTGATAAAAATTACTTATTTCAAACGAAATTGCCTAAACGCCTTAATTTAAGTGGGAAATTTCAAAATTTAATTTTGCATTTAAAGTATTAAATTTGCTAGTTGTAAGATTTTAAACGACTTATTCGGTTTTAGAAGAGCAAAATTAAGCGGAGAAGGAAGTTTCCCTTTCCAACCGATGCTTAATTGTATACTGATCAATTTCGCCCCAAAGTAACCTTTCCATGTTTTGCCTTTCTCGTTCACCTAAGTGAACTGAAAGGCTATATGTTCACTCAAAAAAAAAATTTTTCGATAGGAGGCTCGGAGGGTCAAGTCACATATACCAATCAACTCAGTTCGACGAATTGAGATGATGTCTGTATGTGTGTATGTATGTGTGTCTGTGAACAAAATAAGTTCACTCACTTTTAAGGCACTTCCCATTGGCCGATTTTTCGGATTATAGCTCGAATCGAACCGGAATTTTACCGCATTGTTTGCTATTGAAAATGGTTAGGATCGGTCAAGGCGTTCCGGAGTTATAGCCGATTTAGTGATCCGCGCCAGCATTTTTCACCCGAGCGACAGGTGTAATTTGGTTAGCAGGTGACGACCGCGACGACGGCCGCCGCAGCACACTGCACACCAAGACAACGAGAGTAGGAGAGAATGTGAGAGCAAACGACGACGACGAAAGAGCGGCGCTAACGTGCTAGACGGCGGTTAGGTGCATTGAACGGAAGCTCCATCCCGAAATCGACTGATTTGTCCGATCATCCAGCCCAAATTGTCAAAATCGTGTTTTGGAATGACGAATCAGTACGGCAATCGTCCTGAAATCGAATCACGATCATCTCATTCGTGTGTGAGTCGACGCACGCTGCGTGAATGAACATTGGTTGCAAAGCGAAGGTAACACAGTTTCGTCAAATACAGCCATCGATAGCGTAACCAGTTCCTTGATCATTACGCTCGCGAAGTTGACGTTTTAGAAATGTGAAATTGGATGCACTGAAAATATTCCACGCGTTCAAGCCTCATGTTTCAAACACATTTTTTGGCACTTGATAACAAAGAAACGACGTATGACTTTTTATAGACTTGATCTCCGCATGCTCTGCTCTCCATGTCTCGGTGCTTCTAGTCAGTGCTATCCGTACCTGAAATTCCCCACATAATCTTTTAAATGAGCCCTAAAACAATTAAATAGTTATATAAAAACCTGTACATACTCGAGAAGATGAAGTGATGATTGTTGCTGCTGCTTGCTAACTAAAATTTTAGGTTAGAAATTATTGTTTACACTTTTGAGTGGCAGTGGAGCACTCATTTTCACCCAACAACCACGTAGCATTGACGTGAAAAGTAGGTGGAAATACGCTACGTGAAAAATCACGTAGCTTGTGCTACAAGCATCAGTGCCGTTTGCTCTACTCTAAGAGCAACATTAACGGCGGCTACTATTCGAGCAACCCGCGCAGCGCTACCATTTTGACTTAACCACCCTATTCCACACCGGTAGCAATCAAATTAGTCATCCTGATTCGTATCGGGAGGGTTGTTATATTTTCATTGCATTTTTAGCAGCGCAACTGTCGCGCTGTTATATTTGGTCACCCACCCATAGCGCTACCATTTTGCGAGCGCATCTAGCAGCGACCGGTAAAGTTTCCTGCAATGATGGAGGGCTGCCAAACGGGGTATAGAAGCGCACCGTTAAAGGTGTTCTAAGGCGCAACGTGCGTGCCATATGGGTCCGGTAAATCTCAGTTGAGTGACGAAAACGGCAGCTTACGTGATTTTTCACGTAGCATTGACGTTTAGATTATTTGGAGTGTAGAATTTAAGTGATTTATCGCTTCCAAATCATATAGGGAATCGCGCCACTTGGGCGGTGGCTTCTATATTCGTCTGTTTTCCACTATAACTCAATCAAATTTGAACCAATTGACACAACTTTTGGAATGTGGTGAGATAGGTACAGTATCTACTGGTGTACAACATTTCAAGTCAATTGGATCAAAATTGACTAAGTTATAGTGGGAAACAGACGAATACAGAAGCCACCGCCCAAGTGGCGCGATACCCTAGCCTTCAGTGTACTCTTTGCCAAGTGTACAAACTTTGGTACAAATACTTGGCAAAGCGTGTACTGAAGGCTTATGAACTTGAAATATTTATTCAGTATAATTGAGCTAGTATTAGCTATTATGGTACACTCAAAATAATCGACACGCCTCATCCATGTTCTTTTTCACGTTAATGTATCGTTCAAAACAGAACGCTATATTAACGTGTAATTCTTTTGAATCAGATGTTGAACAGTTGAGGTTCTAAACCACTGGCTTTAACACATGATTTTATCGTGTTTGACAGTATGTTTATGTATCGATAATGGAAATGGTTCGCCTATAATGTAATGTACATCACCGAACTAGCCTTCGTCAAGTAGGTCTTAGCATACTTATTTTTGGTAAACAGGGACCCGCAGCTGGATATCCCAAGTGGTGAAAATCCATGTTTGAAACATGTGGCTCGAACGTGTAGAATATTTTCAGTGTATGATTTGGCCTATACTCGAATAGGTGAAATTCTAGCGCTCAGTATCATACGGGCGTATCTACAATGATCGATTTCTCTTCATCGATTTTCTCTTGAATAATAACTTGACCGGCGAATCATGTTCGGTTGTTTTTGTTTTGGATGCTAGTCCTAGTTCTCCTTCACCGAAACACACCAAGAGATCATCAGAATATTGGTCGTATTTTCAAGGAATATCCGAAGAGAAAATCGATGAAGAGAAATGATCATTGTAGGTACGCCTGTATGATACTAAACGGCAAAATGTTTTTGCAACATACCTTTTATTAAATGCACATTATTATATTGAAAAACGTACCTTACAAAATTTGCTCAATGTTCCTTAAAATGTCACCATTGTACTCTTCATATTCGGAAATGTACCTTAAATTAAGAAAAAATGCTCCTGAATATAATAAGCATTGTACCTTTAATAATGTGGCTCGATCCTTCAAATATTCTCTATTAGTTCCATAAAAATATGTGTTTTTATCAATAAATGGTTGAAAATGTTCAATAAACCGTCCATGACTTACCAGAAAAAACTCTTCCAAAAACCCGGAGATACATGTGTTCCATTGTGTAGCCCCTCAGATTATGATAGTTTTTTTCTCTGGTCACTCTATAAAAAATAATTTGCTTCATCCTAGTCCCATAAGTCAACAAAAATATTCCCTAAACTTGGAATAATGCTACCTTGCATAGCTCATATTGTACCTTATATCAAGGTAAATGCTCCTTAAACATGTCTAATTGTACCATAACACAGAAAAATAAATAGAGAATGTTCCTTCAGAAAGAAGAAATGTACCTTAAATAAGCACGCGGCGTACCTTAAAGCATATGAAATGCTCCATAAAATTGCAGAATTGTACCATAGCATAGAAAAATAAATAGAGAATGTACCTTCAGAATGAAGAAATGTACCTTAAAAAGGAACGCAGCGTACCTTTAAAAATATTAAATGCTCCATAATATTGCTTAATTGTACCATAACACCGAAATGAAATTGAAAATGCACCTTTAGAAAGAAAAAGATTAACTAACGACTTAGTAAAACGAGAGGCGCAAAGATAAAGAAAGAAAAAATGTAATTTTAGCCGTTTCATCACTTGTAGATCTAGGCCAGATGGAACACTTCTTTATTTTGATGAAATGAGCAGCTGGGCTCGACCTTTTCGACACAGTGAAAATATGTAATATCCATATACATCGTTGTGGAGAATTATCTTAAAGTTTTTCCAATGAGTTTATGCATTTTTTTTTCTAAAGGCTTATGTTCAAAATAGTATATATTAATTTTGACTTAAACAATAACACAGCGTAACAAAAATTAACTTTTGGTCTGTCTCAAGAGCAAACTTATGTGTCTCTGACAGATCCGGGCTCAGATTTGCTGCAGCATGTCACAATTTTGAGCTATACCTCAATTTTGCGATTTTGGGCCTTTTTGACTGCAAGCCATAAAGCATGGAAATATTTTTTTGAAGCAATCAAAGGGTAAATTGGTCAATTAACATCTAAATTAACGACTCATACAAAATATTTCGTTCTACAAAACCGAATTTGTTAGTTTTAAGTGATTTATATTAGGTACGCTATTCCCCATACGAGTCACCCTCCAAAAGTTGCATGCAAGTTTACATTCTAACATAAAATGCTTAAGGACAGACTTGTTAGAATCCCAAAATGATCGCCACAATGGCCGACTTTGGCACCTACTCACGATTTCGAGGGCACAAATCTCTTCGTAAACAAAACCAGCGCACCTGCCATTTTTATTTTAAGCTAATTACAAGTGAGCAAGAACAGAATAATAAAATGCACTGTTGTTTGAAGCTTGCTTCTTGAGACTTGTGCGTCTGAAGTTCTGATGCACTGTTAAAGCGGGATTTCAAGACGTTTGTCCTTAAATCTATCAAATTTTATTTGGTGAAACGAAATATTTTGCATGAGCCGTTACAGATGTTAGTTGACCAATTAACCTTTTGATTGCCTAAAAAATATATCCATGCTTAATGGCTTATAGTCAAAAAAGCCCAAAATCGCATATTTTGACCTATTAATTCAGTAACAAATTTTGAACGACGTATAATCAATGCTACACCATTGATTATACCGTGAGGTCGCCATTCACCGCTCATGCCCCATTCACCGCTCATTTTGGGTCAATCATACAAAAATGATCAAATGTTATTAAAGTATCGTAACAAAAGTGAATGTAACATGCTGTCACATCAAAAAACTTTCATTTCACCAAGTTTTTATATGGGTGTACCTGAAATCACGTTCTCAAAAAATATTTTTTCACACTGCGCTGCAGGACAACATGGGAACTGTTCAGGGCAAACAGCAGAAGAAATATCAAACAGGTGAAACCCGTTAAAGATTCCATTTTGACAAAAAAGGATGAACTGAACGTCATGAATCATCAATACTTTGGTGAATAAAAGTTATTTTGTTTTTATAAATGAATGGTTTCTGTGATTCCATGAAAAAATAATCCAGTGAGCGGTGAATGGATCCATTATGAGCGGTGAACGGATGCATGAGCGGTAATAGGAGTCAAGAGATAATACATTTGAATTTTCATTTTTTCGAATGTAAACATATTTTACAATCGTTTTATATTTTTTCTATAATAACAATATAATTGTTAAGTTGTTAACGTAAATTAAAGTGCAATATTCGTAAACGTCGATTTTAAATGTCATATACTTTACGAAAATGCCGTTAAATGGGCGGTGAATGGCGACCTCACGGTACGTCGTTTTCAAAATTTGTTACTGAATTGAGGTATAGCTAAAAATTGTGACGTGCTGGAGCAAATCTGAGCCCGGATTCGAATTCAGCGGCTTTTGAGACAAAATAATGTTGCGCTGTGTAATGCTTTGGTAGGACTTTATTCTGACGAAAAATAATCTTTTGTCAAATAAGTGGTTGGAAATATATAAAAAAGATCATATGGACTATGTTCGCTCCCAACGCGAAGATCCATCCTGATTTGACCCCCTTTCCCCGCACAACTAACCTCGAGTCGCCGCGAGTATTTTACGGCTCCAATCCCAACTAACAATCACCCAATTTACCCTCACACACACCACATCGTTTGTTTGCCTCTCCAACTCCGAGCGACAACGTGAACGAGCAAGGATCGACCCACCGACCATGCATGTGTTGCGTGTCCGTACCAGCCGCCGACGACGCCCGAACCATCGCACCATCGCCTATGTGCATGGAAGATTCCATCATAGCCACAGCGCAGCGCATGTAGGGTCTGGGACCATTTGGGCAGGAGCACCTATTTTGGGCACTTGCTGCTATAACTCAGTCAATTGCAAACCGATTGACTTCAATTTTTGAACAGAGCTAGATACTGCGCCTTGCTAATCGTGTTTCAAAAATCAAGTCAATCGGTTCAAAATTTACTGAGTTATAGCAGCAAGTGCCCAAAATAGGTGCTCCTGCCCAAATGGTCCCAGACCTACCTAGTTTTTTCTACCTCCTTCTCCTTGGAAGACTGCCTGCGCAGTCCAGAGAAAATAGTCTTCTTTCAACCACCAACCTGTACAGACACGAAATATAGAGTTAAGTAGTTTGTAGTGTACAACCGCCTTTTCCTCCCCAGTGGAAGCCACAGCCTTTCCGAAGGCATAAGAAGTGTCCCTCCTTCCTATCGAGCTACCGGTCCTGTGTGTCTGTTCCTCCGACGGAACAGACTACAAAAAAATTGAAACCGGTGGATGGATATCTTCGGTGGATCCTAAATGACATACAATTTTTCAATAATGAGCCATTTTACGAAGTGACAACAATGTTGATGATGATAATGATTTTTACGGGTTAGGACGATACCTCCTGTCAAAATTTCATTCAAAAAAAACGGCTCGTAAAATGGACTATTGGAAAGGAGGAACATGTTAGGGTCCGTCCAGGAATGACGTAGCATTTTAAAACCCCCCAGATATTCCTACAAATCATGTATTATTAGGTACGGGAAAGTAGGTCGCGAGAGAGTGGGAGTTTTAAAAATGGTTCAAAATAGCTATGTCATTTGTGGACGCTCCCTAGGGCATGCGTTCCTGTAGTGAAAATTCGATGCAAGTAAGAAAGGGGTGTTTCGGATAAATTTCATACAAGACTCAAAGTAAAAACTTGATTATTTTTTTTATTGAGGAAACGTACGTAACAATTCAGAATAATGACAAATAACAAGTTACAGTGTAGGTGGAAACCAGTTTTTATTCAAATTCACATGCTTAATAAATTAACCTTTTGTTATTGTATGTTTCGAATGATATTGGCCCATATGAATAAAAAGTAGTAATCCACAGTTTACTACATTTTTGTAGTAAATGCTACAATTTTTGATATGAATAAAAGTAAACAGAGCATTAACTACACTACATATGTGGAGCATGTTCCACGATTGTACTACTTTTCCCCGAATGTCGGTTCTCCGAATGTCGTTTCTCCGAATGCCAGTTCCCCGAATGACCCGTTTCCCCGAAAAGAATATACATTACATTTTTGTTCGAAATGATCACTTGACACGAAATGTTCGTGATCCTGTTGACTAGGTTGCTCAAAAAGTTAACCGATCACAATTTGACAAGTCGTTAGGGTCAATTTGGTTTTAGAAAGAACGAGCAGCAATGGAAAGAAGGAGGCATATTACCATTCTTCATTCAGAAGTGTTTCAGCAGGTCTGAGGAGCAATAGAACTTGAAAGAACCGCCTATAAAATAAAGAAGGGTGTGATTCGGGGAAATGGGTCATTTGGGGAAAGTGCCATTCGGGGAATCCGCGTTCGGGGAAACGACATTCGGGGAACCTGCATTCGGGGAAAAGTAGCACAACCATAATAAAGAATAAAAGTAGAATTTACTACACAAGAAATTTGTAGTCTGCTCCTGAGCTGGATCTATAACTTGGTACAAATTTAAATGATTTTCTGACTTTAAAAAAATGATTTAAAAAAAACTAACTTGGCGAATATGATAAAAAATAGTGGAAAACTGGAAAAAATACCGAAACGCTTTTTTTGTGAACTACCACCTACCGGTAGGCGAAATTCAACGCACTTTTTCTTCAAAGAGAAGAAAATTTTCTTACTGGTAAGCAATGGAAGAAAATTTCGTTTCTTCGAAGAAACTGTGTGCCGAAATTCAGCCACTGGTCTCCAAGGAAAATCATGCATCAATTATTTGCTACATTTTGAGAAAATCTTCATAGTCATTTTTGTACTGCTTCCATTGCTGTTTTAAACAATTTTCTTGCTTAATCTAAAATCTTTAGACTCAAATTTTCTCCGAATTTTGTAGAAGAACTATGGGGTTCTTATCTAACATTATGAGGACATTCAACATTCCTTCGTTCAGGAAGTACTCCGTAAGTTTTGCCAAGAAATCTCCCAAAAGTCTTCTTTTACAAAGCTGTGCTTACCTAATATTGCCATAAAAATATCAGGGATTCTATAGGATACTCTTCCGGGGATTCGAGTAATGCTTACAGAAAGTCACATTTTTCGGTAAACTTCAAACATTGCTTCACAGATTACGATGAAGACTCTTCTGTGGATTCTGATACTATACTCAGGAATTCTGTTAATTTATAAGGTGATTTCATTTTTTTTAATTCACTATAATTTCCTGTGTTGTAAATACTCACTCTTCGGATTTTTATTTGAATTTTGCTTAACCCTCTAATACCCAAATTTTTGATTTTGATCTAAATATCATTTTTCGTCATCTAAAATCGATTTAAACATGTTTTGGAAGATGATTCTCTTTAATTCTCGATTTTGTGAATTTCAGTTTTAGATTTTTCTAATTTTTATTTTTGAACATCCCCACACTTTTATATTTTTCCTAGAAGCCAATTTGGGGTACGAATTTTCTGCTATTCTGCTATTCTGCTATTATCAACGCATCCCCTGGCTTTCGCCCATCTGCGTTGTCTTTTCACTAGGCAATACGTCTACCAATTGATGTTTATGGGCTTGCCGGACCAAGTCATGTAGCTAAGCCAAACACCCCACCTACAACTGTTGGGTAGGCACCATTGTCCCGCCCACTGGTCTTTTACAGCTAGTTGTAGGTGCATGTGTGCGTGTAAGTATTGGTGTATGTGTGTTAGTGTTGGTGTATTGTAGGCGCCAACTCGTTCTAATCCACTCTGATTGCTATCGCCCTATTGAACCATTACCCTTAAATCTGGCAATCTATGAAATAGAATGAGTTAAGCGCCTGTACATAATAGTCAATTAATCAAACAAGGAATATTAGTATTAAAGTGAAGATACAATGAAGCAACGCCCCGGACCTCGAGAGCACAAACCCCAAGAACCAAATGACAGGCTGCGCGAACAGTCGATCGACTAGCCATTACCAGTGAATAACCAATCGAGCAAACCCTCCAGCACAAACCACCACCAGCTCTTCCGACCTGCGCCCAACAGATCCGAGGCACAGCCCAGCCATAGCTTCACCTTAAAACCAAAATGTAGATTGTAGAGCACAATACTTCCCAAGTAACCACGCAGCTCGGGCCGCAAATCACGCACAACACGTCACACATAAGACAAACACTACCCCGCCCGTACAACCGAAACCGATCTAGGGTAGAGAAGGGTCTCTTTCCACTCCAACCCGGACTCAACTGCATCCACAGGGTAGCGCACCCCACACACACTGCACTCATGCATCCATCACGACCCGAGCCGCACGGTCACCTGGGTTGCTTCTATCTGCATGACCTCACCCAACCCGTAACGCAGAGTTTAAATCCCTCTCTTGCATTACAAAGCAGTTCCTCTTCCCAAAGTTTGTGCGTGGTATAAATGAGATTATAAAGCTGAAGAAATCGTCACCAACACAACCGCCAACAATGACCACTCAATGGTGTCGGCAGAATCAATGACGACCCCCTCAGTCCCAAACCCAATTATCCTACACTACCCAAGTAACCACAATGTTGAAGCCGTTCGCACTGCACGTACGAAGTACATACAGACCTACCCGCACCGCCTAAACAAACCACCTAGGCCGAACACAAGCGAAAAGCGGCGCCACCACTGTTGAACCACGACTATACCAGTAGGTATAATCGCAATTCAGCAATCGTAGATCCATTCCCCGCTCCTACTCAGCCCTGACGATCCATAGCAATGCTTGTCAATATATGCACCCCACATACGCAACCCCCACAACCCAGCAGTATGGTCACTTGAGTATCCCTGGGATTTTGATTACATGATGGTCAGGGATCACAGCCATCAAAACGTTCCACACTTTGCCAGGGCTTGCGACCTGTAACCATGATGATTTCCGCTATGGGAAACCATGATGGCTAGCGGTGTTAGAAGCCAATTTGGGGTACGAATTTTTTGAGATGAAAACATATTCAGATTTTATGATTATTGTTGAAATATTATTATTTTAAATTTTTTTCACAGAAAATTTTATTTTCCGTGTAATTTTATTGAAAATAATTTTAGAGTGTATTCGATTCCCTTAAGCTATTAAACAAGGATAGTATGATTTGGGAAAACATTAAAATACGTTAATTGTAGCGATTCAATACAAAATAAACAATGACTTCTAAAAGGTGACTTAAACATCATTTTTTCAATGATTTAAAAAAATGTAAATACGCTTTAAAATACACCAAAAACCATTTTGAGATATACAAAACAGTCCTAAATATTTGCCAAAAATATAAAAAAAATGATTTTCCACGACACAAAAATTACAAAAATGCTCAAACTATACCCCGTCTAAAGGCGGGATTGGGTATTAGAGGGTTAAAGCTACTCCAAAACTTCAAAAGAAAGTTATATTAATTCACCAGTCCTTCTAGTAATTGGGTTTTTAAATTTTGAAAAAAAGTATGGTATGTGGGGGCAAGATGGGTCAGTACCGTTTTCAATCGCACAATATAAGTTTTGAATCTTTCAATAATTTTCCCAGATGAACGACGGGGATACACAAAAAAGTGGTACCGTGGGGTGCCCTAATTTCGTGCGGGCCCAAATTTCGTTAACTTCTGACATCTGAGAGCATTATTATCTAATTAACAGCGAAATCATCCAAAATTTGCTATAACCTCAAAACTGCATTTGATCTCAATACAATTCACAAAAAAATAAATGAAAAATTTGATTTATGTGAAAGATTGAAAAATAAATTGCAAATGTATGCAAACAGCAGATGCCATATTTAGAGATACGAGAAAATCAACACTCACGGAAGTGAACAAATATTTCGATCTCTATCAAAGGTAAATATTTCAATTTATGTTTGATTATTTCAATTCTATATGTTTTATTATAATACGCAATAAAATTACTTAAAAATGTTATTTTCTTATTTTGTTTCAACATTTTTGTTGTTGGTGAAATTAGGAACCCACAATTTGTATGGGTCCCTAATTTCGTGCACTCTTTTTCATAGCTTTGTTTTAGAAGTTTATGTGTACACAAATGGCTACAAAGCCATCGCATGATTCGTTTATTTATTAATAATAGTTCTAATAACTATTTTAATTGGTTTAAAATTAGCTAGGGACTGCTCATAAACTACGTAGAAAAAAAAATAAACAAATTTATAAATGTGAGAAACTAATTAAGCTCGGGATGATTTTATTTACCCAAACATTAGGAGTAGTAGCTTACAGTCGCTAGTTTCATTCAAGCAAATTATTGTCGTAAGCTTTATTGCCAGAACACAAATTTGGAAGACGACACTTTACTAGAACTAACCTCCCGGGGAATGAGCCTAATAATGGCACATAATAGAAAGGTAAAAAGCTACAATTAAAAAAAAAGAATTAATTCACATTACTGACCATCAGTAAAGTTAGTGAACATTTGATTCAAATAGCAAACAATATATTGTTTTATTAAGATTTCAATAAAAGAGCAAAACAAACATCAAAAATAATAACCCTTAAAACTACAGAAGGATTTTGGAAATCTTGATGTAAACATCCGGGACGAACATGGGAAACAGCAAATATTCACTCATAGTTCGTCACAGACATCGATTTTATCTACACGTTATGGTTTCATTGGTATTGTACGAGTATGCTACGTTTTGAAAATTAACATATTTAGGCGAATTCTACGTCTTTTAAAGTGAGCGAAATTGGGACCCATTTTGAACGAAATTTGGAACCCGTGCACGAAATTTGGCATTTTTAAACAAATCAAAACTAATGCTGTAACTATCTTGTATAATGTGAAGTTGCCTAATTTATATTTTTCTTGGGAGCTACAGTGCCATCACTAAATATTATCGAAGAACTTAATCTGATACACTTTATGGTTAAATTTCAGTCGTATATCAAACTTTGAAAATTCTTAAGTGCACGAAATATGGGCACCTCACGGTATATTGTTTTGAAAATTCTATACGTTCCTCGCACAGAAAAAAAAATAAAATATTTTTTCGTTATACTCCTTATGCTATACATTCCATATAACTACGTGTAATGTGTAGACGGGGCAAGATGAGTCACCCTAATTTTTCGGTATGTTTGCATAGTTTTTGAAAATGTTTTATTTTTCATGGAAAGGCTATTCTGTGACCTACATTATCGAAGCGATGAGAGCACTGAAAATTTGAGAACATATTTTTTTAAATTTTCCTTCAAAAAACATAGGTTTTCAAAGTCCGTTTATGGCTACCCGAACAAAAATCTTCTAGTTCTGAGAATAATCTACCGATATGTTTCAACACTTTCTTCATGTAATCTGTACGTCTATGAAGCTTAGATGTCTAGAGAAAAACTAGAAGATATAGTATTTTTTGTTGGAGGAAAATCGAGTTTTCTTATAGCTGACCCATCTTGCCCCCGTTAAAATGAGGTGGGGCAAGATGGGTCATGTTTTGAAAATTGTTTGTCAAGACGCAGGTTTCAAACTTTATAACCTTTTTATAGGGTTCGGGTGCTAGTAGTGGACCCCCTAAGCCATCGAAATTTTCTTCTGCGGCTTTTTAGATATGTTACGCCAATGGATTATTCCAAAGTGTATTTTTATAACAAGTTTTATGTCCCCTCTTCATGTTAAGACCGTCAAACATACAACATTAATTCCAGTGAAATACGCATTTGAAAATATGCATCGATGTTGCCTATAATGGACCCCACCGGGGTCCACTATAGGATTATTTACAAATATCTCGGTGCCTATAGTGGACCCCCCATTTGATTTCCATGTTATCTGTCACGCTGCCGACGGAGCCTATAGTGGACCCTCCTGAATGTGCCTATAGTGGACCCTTTTGAGTGTTTACATTCATTAAATAGTTAAAATAATCGATTTTTGTGGCCGCTGGGCAATTCGTTTGCCAGGAACTGCTCTGTTGCAATCAGCGTACGCAGAATATGCCACCGCAAGCGAAAAATAGGCAACAAAGAAGGCACGGCAACAACGCTTTGTTTTTTCGTTAGCAGATAATGACAAAATCGCTCCCGAGTTTGTTCACAACAAAAACGGTAGGAATATTTGTCTCGTTCTATTCACATCGTGATTTTTGCATTGTTTTACAACTAAAACTCAACTCTGAGGTTTGCAAGAGTCTAACTTCGTCCAAATGATTATGAATTCGATAATGTGGTCGAAAATTTCAGCAGAAAAGCCGAAATATCAGCACACGCACGGCAAGCGATGTTTGTTTTATTGCTCTCATCGCCTGACATGCGTTTGTTGCGGAGCGGCTTTGTTACCAACATGCATCGCTTAGGACAAAGCGTTTGTTTTTCGGCGTGATCCGTTTTTTGCACCCTGGTTGCAATGTAATTGATGTTCCCCCGGTGGAAGTTGCCTGGAAACAGTTGATTTGGGCATTTATTTTCAAGTTTTTATGTGGGGGTCCACTATAGGCGCAGGGTCCACTACTAGCACACAACCCCTACTCTTATATCATAGCTGACTAGTGTATCTGAGAGTCGTGGTACAACACAGAGAAATGCGATTTATATTCAGAAAGTTATAGGGATCCATTTCTTAGGTGACCCATCCTGCCCCCACTTACCAAATTAATTTTTTTATCTTATTTGATTTTATTTTGAAAGAGCACCTTTTTCTGAGCCACTATGATTTATTTCAGATTTTTAAAACTTTATTTTGATACCGTGAGGTGCCCATATTTCGTGCACTTAAGAATTCTCAAAGTTTGATAAACGTCTGAAATTTAAAGTATATCAGATGAATTTCTTCAATAATATTTACTATCGTGAATCGCATATCAGTCCCATTTGCATAGGAAATCCAGCAAAGATGGGACTGATATGCGATTCACGGCAGTTTAGTGCTGACACTGTAGCTCCCAAGAAAAATATAAATTGAGCGAATTCACATTATACGAGATAATTATACCCCAGACAGACATGTGATACGATAGAGTCAGTCTAGTTAGAGTCTGGCGGACTGTCATTTTCGATCGGAGCCAATCGAGCATGACGTCACGGTGTAGCATTTATCGGTGAGGACACTATGACGTCATGCTCGATTGGCTCCGGTCGAAAGTGACAGTCCGCCAGACTCTAATTATAGGGACTCTAGTGATACGAGTGTGATTCCTGTACAACGGTACGCAGTGTTAAAGATTGACTTAAACTGAGAGAATTTTCTGTATGGCACTCATTTCAACTTTCAAGCGCAATTGTACAGTGATTCTTGTATCACATGTGTGTCATAAGTATTACAGAATTAGTTTTGATTTGTTTGAAAGTGCCATATTTCGTGCACGGGTTCCAAATTTCATTCAAAATGGGTCCAAATTTCGCTCACTCTAAAAGACGTAGAATTCGTCAAAATGTGTTAATTTTCAAAAAGTAGCATACTCGTACAATACCAATAAAACCAAAACGTGGAGATAAAATCGATGTCTGTGACGAAATATGAGTGAATCGTTGCTGTATCCCATGTTCGTCCCGGATGTTTACATTAGGATTTACAAAAATCCTTCTGTAGTTTTGAGGGTTATTATTTTTGACGATTTTTTTGCACTTTAATTGACATCTTAATTAAACAATATATTGATTGCTATTTGAATCAAATGTTCATTAACTTTACTGATGGTCAGTAATGTAAATCAATTCATTTTTTGTAATTGTAGCTTTTTACCTTTCTATTATGTCCCATTAATAGTCACATTCCATGGAAGGTCAGTTCTAGTAAAGTGTCGTCTTCCAAATGTGTGTTCTGGTAATAAGGCTTACGGCAATAATTTGTTTGAATGAAACTAACGGCTGTAAGCTACTACTCCCAATGTTTGTATAAATAAATAAAATCATCCTGAGCTTACTTAGTATTCCCACATTTATTAATTTGTTAATTTTTTTCACTTTGTACGTAGTTAATGAGCAGTCCCTAGCTAGTTTTAAACCAATTGAAATAGTTATTAGAACTATTATTAATAACCGAATCATGCGATGGCTACAAGTACACATGAACCTCTAAAACAATGTTATAAAAAAGAGTGCACGAAATTAGGGACCCATACAAATTGTGGGTTCCTAATTTCGCCAACAACAAATGTTGAAACAAAATAAGAAAACTGCTGATGATTAACCTGGGAAAACTGCATTTTTAAGTAATTTTATTGCGTATTATAATAAGACATATTGAATTGAAATAATCAAACATAAATAGGAATATTTATTTTTGCTAGAGATCGAAATACTTGTTCACTTCCGTGAGTGTTGATTTTCTCGTATCTCTGAATATGGCATCTGCTATTTGCATACATTTGCAATTTATTTTTCAAACTTTGACATAAATCAAATTTTTCATTTCTTTTTTTGTGAATTGTATTGAGATCAAATGTAATTTTGAGGTTATAACAAACTTTTGATGATTCCGCTGTTAATTAGATAATAATGCTCTCAGATGTCAGAAGTAAACGAAGTTTGGGCGCGCACGAAATTAGGGCACCCCACGGTAAATCGGGTTTGTGTCATTTGGCATAAGGCCGTTTGGCATAAGGTCACTTGGCATAAAGCCATTTGGCATAACGGTCATTTGGCATAATGGACACTTGGCATAATAAAGAAGGGTGCATTTCGATTATGCCAATTGTCCATTATGCCAAATGGCTTTATGCCAAGTGACCTTATGCCAAACGACCTTATGCCAAATGACTTTATGCCAAATGTCCCGCTCCCCCTAAAATCAATTTAGATTTTTCGAAATCATTTTTTGACAGCTAGGCAACTGTTTGACAGCTCCGCCCAGTACAAAATGTAACGAGGGGTCATCCATTAAGTACGTCACGGTCCTAGGGGGGAAGGGAGGGGGGTTTGTGAAAGTGTGACAAGCAATGTATTAAGTATAGGAAAAACCCGTACGAAGGGTGGAGGGGGGGGGCGGTCGAAAATTCCCAATTTTAGCGTGACGTACATAATGGATGCTCCCCGAGGGGTGATTCGACAAATCGCTCCCATACAAACTTCAAATTGATATTTAAATAGGCACCAAAATTGATGAAAATTTGGATTGCGGCTCAGTTTGGCATACTGATTCAGAATATGGAATTATCTCAACACAGCTAAAGAAGCCTATTGCGAGGTGACGCAAGATATCTTTCGTTACAAGGTTCTCACCTTTCTTCCAAACTGTGAGGTGTCACAATTATGTGTATATGTGTTTTGGGTATGCTCACGGTTACATAGATCGCATCGCTTAAGTGAATCCTGATTTATGTAACTATCAATCCTTCTTAACTAACAAAAACTCCTTCCCGCGACAACAGTGGAGGGCACAGTAGGATATACAACCTCTAGTAGCAACGGTTGTCGAACTAACATTTCTTCTCGTCCCCGGTTGAACGTAAGGACGTGGCCGGCTCCGTTATTGATCCAATAAAATTTGAGTTCTAGGAACGTGTACATTGATGATGTTGTGCTAATCCCAAGCCTATATATTGTTTCTCTGTGCAATTTCGCTAGATCTGGTCAATCACGGAGTAGCAACTACGTAGTGTACGGTCACCAATGCTCATGCTCATGCTAAATTTTGCCTAAACTGCCCCCACTCGCATAACAGTCCCATTTGCAAAAAGTAGGAATTGAGAAAACGGCATTTGAAGTTTGAAAACTTGTTTCCATATAAAACTTCAGGGTGGCCACTCAGAGCAGTTAATAAAATTCCCGAGTTTTTCCCGGTTTTCCCGATAGCTTTTTGAATTTTTCCCGATTCTAAAATAGAATGATTTACAGTGAAAATTAAACGTAACTTACTAAGAAAAACTTAAGAGAATTAATATTGCATATTTTCAAATTCTTACATAGTATTCATATGAACTTGAAAATAAGTTATGTGTTGTATGTCTCGTATCCAATGATGGGCATTGAAGTTACGAAATCTTCATTTAAGATTTCTTAAATTCATAAATGAATAGTACAAATTATGCAGTTGTTTAAGCAAATAAAAATAAAAAAGATAATCCTGAGGGGGTCGAAATTCTCAGAGAATACACTATGATTATAGGATTTACAAACTTATTATTAGTGGATTTCTAAGTAATATTCCAATAATCTCTTCTGAAAAATTCTTTGTAAGTTTGTTTGGGAAACTTACATATATAAACTAATATAGGCAATAACAGAATGCCCAGAAAAAAAAACATTCTGGATGAACTTCTGGTGGAATATCTGGAAAGATTACTCGTGAAAGAATTTTGGAAACGATTTCTAGGGAAATCTTCAGTGTAGTATTTTTGATGGTCATTTTCAAGATATTTTAATAGAAAACCAGTGGCGAACTTTATGGTAGCGTAAATGGCTACTGCAGAAAGACAGGAAGGTTACTTAGGCTGGTATCGTAAATTCTGAGAGATCAAAGAAATCTTAGCATCCGTCTAGCATTCCGTTATTTCATCAGCGATTGCAATATGAAGTTCTCAGAGATCTAATTTATTAACACATTTTCAGATATGTCAGGAATTCCTAAAAGATTAGTTTTTGAGAAAGTATTTCCCCCAAAATGTGGAGGCAGATTCATTATTTGGGAATTATTTATTTCCATAAATCATACAACTATATTGCTCCAGATGCTTTTGAATACTCACTGGAACTTCCGCGAGAATTTCAATTGGTAGTTTAACTAAAAACTACGAATACCCTAAATTCTCTAGAATTTGCAGAAACAGGAGTTTTTCCAGGGACTTGCTAACGTTTTACCAAAAAGTGATTTTCCCGATACTTACTCCGGTTTTCTCCGAACATTTTTATTCACAAATTTAATAAATGAGTACATCCAAGAGCTTCATGAAAAACAACAAAAATCTTTCAAACAAAATATTAGAAAAACTTTTATGATTGCGTGCTTTGAGGAATTCCATTAGATACTAAAAATCCCTTCAAATATTGTTTCAATTGTTTTTCACTAACTATTTTGAAAATGTAAGAATGTTTTCACCAGAATTCTGGAAGAGTAACAGAATTTCATAATTTTCAAATTTAATTTATTCTTGGGACAATTCATTCATTCACTCAAAATTTTATCAGCATCCTATCCAAATTTCTCAAAGACTTTTCGCTCAAAGGACAAAGGCTATAGCAAGTATTCTCCTAGAGATTGCCCAAGGATATTTTTTTTTAGAAAGAAGTTATAATTTTTGTTATGTTTTAACTTTTATGAGAACGCTTGATGTTTTCAGGAACATGTAAATCCTGAAATACATAAATGACATATGAATCTATAAATATTTGAATGTGTCTCAACCAGTTTTTCCACCAGAATAGAATGTTCTTTAAAATACATATCTTTGAAATTGTTCAAATTGTGATGTTAGGCAACTTCATTATGATTAACTTTAATTGTCATGACTCGACGACAAGATAAAAATTCCAAGAATGGATTTTACGCCATTTCACTCACTATGTTATATAGTTCAACAGCTTCATTTCCCACAGATTCCCGCACTTATGCTTCTGAAGACTGTACAAATTTTAGAATCTTGGAAATTCCCGGTAACTAGCAACAATTCCCGAGGTTTTCCCGACTTTTTCCCGGTGGTGTCGGATTCCCGAGCTTTTCCCGGTTTTCCCGAAATTCCCGACTGGGTGGCCACCCTGAAACTTTGAAAAATCACCAAAATTTGAAAAATATTTCGATCATTTCGAAACTTTCACAGTTTGCTTTGCACATGAATATATACCTAACTGTAAAAAAATTACAATCACACCAAAGTTGTTCAGTTTTGTGTTACGTAACACAAAAATCCACGATGGGACTGTTATGCGGGTACTTTTGATATGGGACGCTCATAACTTGGTATTTTTTTCACACATTGACATAAAAATTCGTAGGGTAGGTAATCAAAATTTGAACCAAATTGAGGCTTTCTGAAGCAGTGCTAATTTTAAGTGATTTTTTCTCCCACATGGAAATAATTTACTACGGCAAAAACGTATGTACATGAAAGCCACGGGTATAAGCTTTCTGTTAAATGTTAAAAAGTTTGTAGGTATTTGCACCGAATTTCATTGAAATATTTGATTTTTCATCAACAATGATTTTAATCTTAAATTGAACCATCGTAATCATAATTTGAACCAATTTTAATCTTAGTTTGAACTACTGGCGGCAGCAGCTCGAGCAACTCACAAAACAGCCAATTTCATGCAAAGCAAGGAAAAATTACATGAATCTGCTAATTCTCATACCTATTTTTCATTAGGCAGTGGAATCTCAACTCAGAATGTTCGACATTCTTTAGGAATTTGGAAACTAAATTTGGATTTTTTCATCCCCCAAGAGTAAACAAAGCAACCACTAGCGCAATCTACAGGCCAACACAAGAAGCTCACCCCCGTTTACTAGTTCAAATTTAGATTACAAATGGTTCAATTTAACCCACGAGCGATCGCGCTGTTGTATTTTGTACAACACGTTGAAAAAATCTCGCTTTTTGTATTCAGCATTAGCGTTGTGCTGACGCAGGTAGTCAACCGCGCGAGTTACGAAAGGTTAAGATAACATTCTCCAAGTAAGAATCACTTAAATTTGATAATTTTATGACAAATAATGCCGAATATTATTCGGTTGATCGATTCTACGATAAATAAGCTTTCATTTGACGTGTTCACATATTGCGTGTGATACAATGCATGAGCTGTACAAGTGCACCGAAAATGTGCTTTATCTTGGGGGAAATGGGTGAAATCACAGTGATTTTTCAATTGCCTGTTTTCCATGACAAAAACGATTTTTTCAATGCTTTTAAAGTCCATGTTATCAGGTTATATTACGGAAAGCTGTTTGATATCTTTTTCGGACAATATTTGCCTGAAAAGTACGTCTTTTTAATGAATTTTGAAATGGTTCAAATTAAGATTACAATTTGACTAGTTCAAAGTTTGATTTCTTACCCTAATTTTTATTGTTGTTTTTGGAAGTACATCAAAAATGATGACTGTTCATAACGTTAACTCAAAAGTGATGAAAAATCAAATGGGACTGTTATGCGTGTGAGGGCAGTAAAGCTACTCCAAAACTCTGTACAGAAGCGGATAGGTATGTACGATTTCGCTGAGAATTCTGTCAGGCGTTATTCAAGAATTTTCTCCTTGACTTCTGTCAAATGGAGAAAAATATATAGAGTTCCACTAAGAATGTAAACAGAATTCCCACAGGAATACCGAGAGGGCCTTTATGGACTTCTTTGGTATTTTCGCTAGAATCCTGCTGTCAGAAATTTCTTACTAAAACTCAAAAAGGCCTTCGGGATATCTTCCAGATATCTTAAAATTTTGCCTAAGAAGTACCTATTGAGATTTCTTTTACATGAATTAATCGAGATCCGAAAGAAACTATTGAAATTCCTGTCTAAAAAAATCTCAACTCTGTTAATGTTGCAATCATTCTTGCTATTTATTAACTTGCTTGTCACTAATGCTGTACAGGCCGGCAGACATCATAAAGATTTTTCCCAGTGCCTTTTACGATTTCCCGCTAATTTCGAATTCCCGGGTTTTTCCCGGTTGTCCCGTATTTCCCGGATGGATGGACACCCTGTGATATTGATGAAGTATTGATGCTTGTATGCGTAGGGACCGCTATGATTATGATTATATGATTAAATCATATGAAACGGGCGGCGAATGGAGCATGAGCGGTGAATGACGATCTCACGGTATACACAGAATTACTATTAATTATGCATTTACTATACGCATCCCTTTCTCTCACTTTCGGTTTTCATGCTATCTGCCGTTTTAACTGTGTTGAAGCTACGCGATTCATCAGATTTCACTAGCTTTGAGTTTGAGCAGTGCTGTGTTTACAGAAAATGAACTCGTTTCTAAGGTCACCTAGATAACATGCTCAAAAGTCAGATGAACACGTGCATAGGTCCATTTGTATGATGAGTCCGAATTATCGATGACGAAAATTATGCCGTTGTGAATGAATGTACTTGTAAATTAACTGAAACTTACAAAAGTTGTTAAGGTAATTATAGTAGAAACAACATTTTTCTTACCAAGATAACTATATTTTTCTGAAGCATGTATCTATAGACTATACTGTAAATATTAATAAGATAGCAAAGACAAATAGACGTATCACTTGGAATAAATTGCGAATTAAATTATTGTCACGAAAACATAATAGCCCAATGCCAATTACGCTGTGTTTCGCAAACCGTTAAATAGGTGGCGGTAATGAGCAAACGTCAAACTGGAGCAAAAACGATGCGAGCGCCGTGAGCTAGCGATTTGCGAACTACAGAGTATTTAAACTAGTCGTTCAAATGAGAAACGAGGAGAAAAGTGAGACGTCTGTTTGTCTGTGAAGATAGTATTCACCATATAATGGCTAGTTTCCACCTCGTACGTACTGTGCAAAAAGATAGGACAAGTAATGGTCAAGTAATGATTCCGCTTCAAAATTACTTGTGCAGTCCGCAGATGGCAAGTAAGGAAAAAAGTGTAACACTCGTAACGCCTCCCGTGCGAATCAAATGGAGCTGTCACTTTTCCTTGCGGAAAAATAGTCCGCGCTATTATTCCGTAAGGAAAAGTGACGTTTCTCCCCATACTGGATCAGTTGTCAAAATTACTTGCGGAAAAAGGTGGAATTTTACTTGAGCGCTCTACTTGGCAACAAGAAACTAAGCTTAATGAGATACATGCTCCAGCACTTTTGCGTTGGTGACGCAAAATGTCGCTTCTATTTACCTCAACTGAATTTTGTGATTGCTTTATAAAATACTTGAATGATATCATTGTCTGGTACTGCAAACCATTTGAAACTATATGACCCCGTGCCCCACAAGACAAATAATTGCTTTTGGCTGTCCAAGAACAACGTATGTGGAAATGCCCTACGTCAAGAGGAACCATGCCATTAGAACCAGACATTTCTCACCGATGCTTGCGCCGAATTCTGGGTGACGGTAACGCTCTATGACTAGAGCAAACTTACGTCAAGTTTAAATTAATTGCAGTACTATAATGACATCAACGAGTAGATATAGATATTTGCAATACAACAATTCTTTAGTTCTAAGTAGATTTACAAATAATCGTTTTCATTCAATCCTTGATTTATACACTTACTGGTTGAGGGGAGGCGGTCTGCAATAACCAAAGATAAGTCTACGTACCTAGTTTATAAACAGCGCCAAAACATATCTGAACGAGCACTATACTTTGGGGGTTCTACTGCTATCAATGTTCTAAATTTCACAGGTTAGGCCCATCGGACATATACGTTCAACCGGATCTGTGAATAATTGACATCGTACTGCTATATCATTAAGGATGTTCATGAGCATGCTAGTAAAAAAAATCTATTCCTTACGGTTACGGAACAAGAACTTGTTTGACTGGGTTGAAGCGACGCGATTCAAAGCAATAGGGTATGTGTGCCATCAGTAATCTCACGCTCCCATATTCATCCTGTTCGAAAACAAGCGATTACGGCACCGATTGATTCTGTTCTTTTTGTTTTCATAGGTGCTCACTTCTAACAAAAAATATAAAAATGAGAAACAAAACAAACAGCGCCTCAATCCTTTGTTTTTCGCAGGATGGAAATGGGAGCCACATGCTTAAGAAGGGAACCAATACCCTAGTTATCATGAAAACAGAAAGAAAATGAGAGAGACGAGGATAATAAATGCATACCAAAATAATAGTAACTCCGTGAATACGAATTCTGCAACCTTCACAGAAAAATATTTTAACCCAGCGAATAAAAACTCTAATTTTGCTTAACACACTAAGGGGCCTCAAAGAAGCACCGGCACACCCGATGTTTATCCGTGGAAGAAGCCAAATTTGGGTAATCTGGACTTGTCAAAATATGACGGACTTGGCGGTCTAGTGGCTACCGCTTCTGATTCGTGTGCAGAAAGCCCTGGGTTCAATCCCTTGCCTGTTCCTTTCATTCTAAGAGGATTCAAAATGGTAAGGGATGCGATCTTCGTAACCATGGGAATTGTGCACTTCACAGTTTGGAAGAATGGGCAGACCTTGAAAATTCTTAGTAAGTATTACTTGATTTTGATACCATGGACTCGGCAGCTCTATAGAGCTCTGTAGAGAAACTACAAAAAAAATAGGAGCAAAAGAACAATATTGAATATACATACGTCATCTCGCAAGAGGACATGGTGAACCTTCTAGGGTGCAAGAATTTATGGTAAAAAAACGACAGCACTTTCTTGTACCAATAAAACCAGAAAAACGATCCTTAAACAAATGCGAAACGATCCATAACAAATATTTACAAGCCACAGAATTGAACTGAAAATCCGTAAAGAAGCAGTAATGATCCATACAAAACTGCAATACGATCCATAGTGTATGCGAAATTAAGCAATAAAATTGCTAACAAGGCCCCATGAAATAATTATTGAAAAGCGTTCAGATATTCCCAATCATCTGAGATGAATTCTACGAAGCTTAGAAAATATTTTCAATCATATACCTATAAAATTCAGTGACACACGGAATATATTTCAATAATTCCTGAAAATCTCTGAAGATCCTCAGAAATTCCCAGTCATCTGGGATGTAATGTAAAACCATGGAAAATATTCTAAATCATTTATAGAAATCAGTAGGATTCTCCGAGCTAGCGATGAAGAGAGGACAACTCAGCGATGCACAAGATTTGATGCTGTTTGGTAAAAATTATTCCTGTAACTGCGGGAGATCCTGCCATTAGAAACTTCGGCATTTGTCATAAAACGCAAGTACTCACATTTTTTATATTAATGATAAATCACTGGAACAGCATAAGCGATTAGAACCTTCTGGATGCGATTCCACAGCGGCCCCAGCAGCTACCGCAATCCCACGGAGAAAATGGGCGTTCGGGAGCGCGAGGGTACACTTCCTTCCAGTACGACCAGTACGACTAAATTATCATTTTGCGGTGTGGAAGCAACATTTAAAGGTGTTGAAGCACTTTTTATGGCATTATATGCTTATCACATACACTTATTATCGAGTAGCAGCACGAATTACTTTTTCGGCAATTAATTATTGTAGCGCTTATCTTTCATTAGAGTCCAGCGGCGGTCGTACGCTCGCAAGGCATACCGCCGCATGACAGTCGCAAGGCAAAACAAAAGAGAAAGTGTTCCCGCCAAAAACAAAATCACGTGGGTTTCGCGAAATGACAGATGCTTTTGAATGTATTTGTAACGAACGGCAAGAGTGGCTCAGAGGAATGAGTGTTCTTGCTGTCAAACCCCATATAATGGCATTATATACTTTTAAATGTGGTGACACTGTTATGATTAGTGACTGTCGCGCTTATATCAGAACAGAAGCCAGAGGCAAATAATCGCCTCATGGACACATGGTGTAAACCTCCAGCGAAACTCGTTAGAAATTTTAAACGAGCTTGTAGCATTACACTATTAATAGCATTCACTTCTGCCGTGAATCGCAAGTCAGTCCCATATGTAAAAAGTAGGCATTGAGAAAATGAACTCTGAAGTTTTCAAATTCGACTTCTATGTGGAACCTTGTGAAACTTTAAAAAATCGTCATGATTTGAAAACTTCTGTGATCACCATGAAACTTTCACAAACTGTTTCAAATGTGAAAACGTTACTGAGAAAAATATAAAACTAAATAAAACAGTGTTCGGTTTTGTACTGCAGGGTACACAAGCTGATAATGGGACTGACTTGCGATTACTTTTCATTATGGGACAATCTGACTTGGTATTGTTTTTCGTTTTTACTGAACAAACTATATATTTTTATTCATGCAGCTGAAAGATCATCCGAAGAAAGATCAAAAACTGCCATTAACTCAATTTTGCCCAAAATGCAGATGGGACTGACTTGCGATTCACGGCAGTAATATAGGTAAAAAAATTAGCTGAAAATCAAATAACAACCAGACCACACTGATCCAGAGCATGTAGTTTCACATACTAGATTAAATAAGTACATATATTTGATGATATTGTAGAGAAAATTAAAAAGATACGAAATTTAGCGACCTGTGTACTTTTCTGCGGTTTGAAAATTCTGATTGTTTTCAGCTTCAGGCGCCGCCCTGTAAAGGTTAGTGACCAAAATGGGAAAATTTTTAATTAACTTTTCAGAAAACTAGCCTATTAGAGATCATGGAGCGTTAAAACATAGATTGGTTAACGTTAAATGGACGAAAACGAGGTTTGAAGTTGAAAAACACTTTCGCATTTTTTTCCTGCCGCATACTGTATAATAAATTCTCTGACTGCACAGACCTTACTACAAAAACAAATTTTCACACTTCCTACCGTAACCTTCCGGGTCAGTTTGCAACAGTGTCTTCTTGGATGCCACCCCATCCGTGCACGTCTGGTAAACTGCTTCAGAAGGATTATGTTCTTTCCTACCCAAGGCCTAGTTGAGAGGTTTCAGCGCTATTGAGCGCTTTACCTATTACCTATTCAGGTTACCGGCTAGTAAACTTTTCAAAAAAAAAGAAAAAAAAAACATTTCGATTACATTAATTTCACTGAAAACTAAAATAATTTCACGAAAGATTGCGTCAAAACAACTAAAATTGGGTTTGAATAAGGGTGAAAGTAACATGATCGGCTTCTCTTTAAGTATGGATTAATTTTAAGAAAATAAAGTCGTTAATTTAGATTTGTGGTTCCGTGCAGCGTCTAACCATGTTGGTCTTGCAAGCCTTGATAAGATTTTAAACTAGATGGGTATAATGGGGTAAATTATGGATCTTTGCATGACCTCACTAATTTGACGTTGGGGAGGTGCCGTGTTTACTAAAAATAAATAGCTATCACCGGCTAGTGCTAACTAACTGAAGAGCAAAATTCCATTTATTGTGTTGCAAAGCACTAAGGAAAGATATGGACCAATGCACGTTTTCATCCGATTGACTTTCGAGAGGATCCGTGTCATCTAGATGGCCATGAACCTTTGGTTCCAGCGGCTCTGTGTTTACAAAAAAGTACTAGTTTTCACGTCCACCTCGATAACACGGCTCCGGATGAACACGTCCATTGATGCATAGGCCGTTGTGAATGAATGTAATCGTAAATAAACTTAAACCTTAAAATCGATTTAAAGGTTATTAAGAAGAAGCAACATTTTTATAACCAAGAAAACTATATTTTCTGGATTATGTCTCTAGTGCATTAAAAAGATAGTAGTTCACCATATGAGATACATTTTCCAACATGTTGGTGATTAAAATGCCGCTTCTATGTAACTTAATAACTGAATATTGTTATTGCTTCATAAACTACTTAAATGATGTCATTGTCTGGTACTGCAAACCATTTGAAACCAAATGACCCCGTGCCCCACAAGACAAATAATTGCTTTTGGCTGTCCAAGAACAACGTATGTGGAAATGCCCTACGTCAAGAGGAACCATGCCATTAGAACCAGACATTTCTCACCGATGCTTGCGCCGAACTCTGGGTGACGGTAGAACAAACTTACGTCAAGTTCAAATTCATTGCAGCACTGTAATGACATCAACGAGTAGACACGCGCAATACAACAATAATTGAAGTTTAAGTTTATTTCCAAATGATCTTTTTCTTTGCCATAATTTGATTTAAGGTGAAACGTCTTAGGATCCAATCCCTGTTTTCTAATCTAATCTAATCTTATCTAATATAATCTAACACAAACTCGGCCAACATACAAAACAGTGCAGTGCCCCATTGTCTCGAGTGCAAGTATACTACAAATTAATAAAATTAACACCGAAAGTATTCTCGAATCTGCAGGGGAGGAGGGATGCGTGGGCATACCGTACGAAATGCTCCGATTTTTTTTCTATAGCATTTGATGTTTCAAATTTGATTATATCATGTATGAATTTACCTGTGCTATTCTTTTTTTTTTCTTTTTGAAAAGTTACTAGTCCTTCGCTGCATAGCGCTGAAACCTCTAAACTAGGCCTTGGACAGGAAAGAACATAATCATTCTGAAGCATTTTACCAGACGTGCACGGATGGGCTGACATCCAAGTAGACACTGTTGCAAAATGACCCGGAAGGTTATGGTAGAAAGTGAAATTTTGTTTTTGTAGTAAGATCTATGTAGTCGTTATCAGTTATTTGCCGTAGATTTCAAATTTAGGTGGAGTTACTGCTTTGCGATTTGTCTTGCCAAACGAAAAATGTAGTTATTTTAATTATGTTAGTAATTGTTGGTCAATATAATAAAAATACTAGTTATTCTATTGTCAATATGCTTATGCGTCATTTTTTGTTGAAAAAAGCAGTAATTTTTATTCAAATTGTTGTTTATCTCAGGAATTTGACGATGTTACAAACTGTGGATTTAATAAAAAGTGAGTTTCTAATACCATTGGTCTAGCCTTCTAGAACCTACAGCTACGGCACAAATGTCCTATCCCTAGGAGCGCTGTGTAGGGTAAACAGGTATAAAATGCCCCCTAAGCAGAAATGGCAATATATCTAAAATTGGCACCTTATCCCATCTATTGTCCACTGCAAATCGTTGTTTCTAAAGTCAGTGAAGTGTTCCATGAGAACTTTACCTCTGGAGGGGCGGCTATGGAAACTTGAAACGTTTTCCGAAAACGTTCCAAAATTTACCTTATCAAAACAAACGGGGCAATACGCCCCATCAAAAGAAAAATGTCCAGCCCCGAGATAAAACTGTACCAGGGGGTAATTCTACCACATGCTTATCCTAGGAGGGCCTTTTAACAAGTGTTTAACTGCATAAAAGTTGCAAAATAACAAAAGCGAACAGAACTGGCTTCGTTTACAATGAAGCCAGCTTGCAAGAGGTATGATATTACACCAAAAGCCTCGATTTCAGACTTTTTGATATTTTATTGCTTTTCTATGGCAATTAATTTGCAATATTTAAGATTTCCAATCGATCCCGCATGCAAAAAGCGCTTGAATCGCTAGAAAATGAAGGGGGGGCGTTTTGCCCCGGTGGGGCGTATTATACCATTTTACCCTACTCCGTTGATAAAACGATTGATCAATTATTACGCACTGCTGTTTCTACATCAATGGCGTTCTGCAATGTTTATTCGAGAATCTCTTTGGGGCTGTCTATAAACCACGTGGTCAATAGGGGGGGTTTCGGCCAATGACCATTTTGTATGGACTAATAAAAAAATTTGTATGGACTAATGACCACGCCTGGGGGGGTTGGAAAGTCCCAAAAAAATGACCACGTGGTTTATGGGCAGCTCCTTTGTCATAACTTGTTCTGATAAACAAGGCACTAAAAAGTCACAGATTGAATAATCTTAGATCAGTTTTCTAGTAGGGGTAGGCGGGGCATTATGGACACCCGGGGCAGAATGGACACCCTCAATATTTTGAAATATGCGAACTTTTTTGAACTTTTAATGAATGGAGAATATAGTCCATTTGTCTAAAACGTAGTTTCAGGGAAGAAACATTCAAAATTAAAATTATACTTGATTTTACACGAAAAAGTTTCGTCCTCCGTTTTTTGTGCATGGAAATTATAATTTTCACACCATCTAAAATAAGATTCAGTGAATTATTTATTGCAGGTATATTAAAACCTGATATTTCTAGAACACATGCAAGTAGTTTTGCTGTATCTACATGCTTAACATGTTTATATTTTCTTCTTTATTATATCAAAAATCAAGTTTGGAAATATCTTCTGCTGCCGGGGCAAAATGGACACTCACCTTTTTGAAAGAAGCGGCAAGGGAAAAATATAACCTAAATCACAAACCAACCAAATTCTTCGATTTCAGTATATTTTCGGTTAAATGTTCACTATAGTAGACATAGGGTGAAACAAATTGGTCAAAAAACGACAGCAGTGGGAAATAGTTGTTCTAGGCACAGCTGTATATGCCGACAAAAACGAAGCTTGATCCAAAACAGCCTGAATTTAAATTAACTGAACAAAAATGAACTACTTCGGCGTATTATTCATCCAAAATAGCGGGTTTGTAATGAAATGACTTTATAGGTGTAAATAATGTACGAAATTCGTAAAAGTCTCATGGTGTCCATATTGCCCCATGGGGGTGTCCATTCTGCCCCGTATGCTTGAAGACGGTCATGAAAAACTAACATTTTTCATAACAGTTTTTGAAGTGGATAAATCATTTTTCTTCATGAACATTCTTATGCAATAGGTGCTAAATAGACTTTAAAAGGATACATGTATAAAAAAACTAATCTTTTTTGACATCTTGCCAGGTAAAGTTGGCAAAAACCTTAGGGTGTCCATATTGCCCCGCCTACCCCTACTTGTCATCTAGAATAAACAGGTATAATATGCCCCCCCCCCCCTAAGCAGAAATGGCAATATTTCTAAAACTGGCACCTTATTCCATCTATTGTCCACTGCAAATCGTTGTTTAAAGTCAGTTAAGTGTTGCATGCAAACTATGCCTTTGGAGGGGCGGCTATGAAAGCTTTGAAACGTTTTTAGAAAACGTTCAAAAATTTGCCTTATCAAAACAAACGGGGCAATACGCCCCACCAAAAGAAAAACGTCCAGCCCCGTGATAAAACTGTCCCAGGGAATAATTCCACCACATGCTTATCCTAGGAGGGTCTTTTAACAAGTGTTTAACTGCATAAAAGTTGCAAAATAACCCAAGCGAACAGAGCTAGCTTCGTTTACAATGAAGTCAGTTTACAAGAGGTAAAATATTACGCCAAAAGCCTCGATTTTAGACTTTTTGATATTTTTAATGCTTTTATGTACCAATTTAATGGATCAGCTTGATGGCAATTATTCTTCAATATTCAAGATTTGCATTCGATCACGCATGCGAAAAGCGCTTGATTCGCTAGAAAATGAAAGGGGCGTTTTGCCCCGGTGGGGCGCATTATACCCTTTTACCCTAATTAACCATGGCATTATTTTCATCGCCTTTCTATTGCCCGTTGTGAAGATTTATAGATTCCGACGCAAATAAATGTTTACGCTCATTTTCAGCGTAGGTGCGTTAAAAATGTTTGTTTACAATGCAAAACTATCACCAAATGTGGACCTAACAACACAGCGTAAAATATTCTCCAGGACGCGGTCTGGTTTTATATCTGTGGGCCCACGCAAGAAAAATCCACGCAACTAATTTTCGCGCAGGAGTCTAAACAGGTGGAATCTCCGCAATATTCACAATACCCGCCATTTTGAATCATGTGCGTCGGTACACGGAACCGCCAAACTACCCAAAATTGTGTTCTTTTGACGCAATTCCATAGTTCGGCCCAATAAGCCAAAATTTGAGTAAATCGATTTAACTCACGCTAGGTCGATTGCCTTTAGCCCCAGCTAAAAAATATACTCAAGAGTAGGTAAATTCAACCTAAGACCCCCCTTATTTAACTCAATTGTGAGTAAACCGACATTATTTATCATTTATGGGTAAATTTTACCCATAATTGGCTTATTGAGGTCAAGGGCCCCCTTTGGGTAGATGCATCTCTGTTTGTTTTTGACAACATCGGTGAGTCAGAGAGGGAAAACAACCTAATTTTGGGTAGCGAATTTTTTCGATACTCAATTTTGAGTAAAATCGACCCAAATATTAAGTAGTTTGGATTTTCCGTGTACAACTTCAAATCAGCATAATTGAGTTGTCCAAAAAAAGTCTCACGAAACCTACTGCAAGCCTATCCATATACGCGAGAACAAAAGATGTTTACAAAGTTCTTACAGATAGATTAACATGGGAAATCTGAACACAAACCACTACCACACAGGAATTTGGATTGGTCAATGAGCCTCTGCACAAATCTGGCGTACTGCTCACTCCCACAGAAAACTTGAAAACAGTTCGCGCAGTAAAAGTCAAATGTGACTTTTACTGTGCGCGCTGTTTTCAAATTTTCTGTGGGAGTGAGCAGGACAGGGCAAATTCGTGCAGAGGCTGATAGTCTATTTTTTGCAATTTCTCATCGTAATAGGCTGTTTTACCTCACGCAAATCTGACAGGAAAAGGCCTACTTTCCCACACCAAATTAACAGTGCTGTAATGGTTCATTACATCACTGATTTGCGTTGCGTAATGAACCATTACAGCACCGTTTTCAGTTTTGGTAAACTTCTTGATGCTTTCTGGACGCAGCTTTGGAAAATTGTGACAACTGCACAGTATAACCTGTTATGATCAGATTTTCTTAAACACGGCTATGAACATCAGTGTGCAGTTTGATGAAAAAGTTTTGTTAAAAACTATCCTCAAGGGTAATTTATGAAATTGCAAAAAACGTTGTACGCAACTCGGTGCAGAACTCGATTTTTCCAGCACTCGTCGTAATTATCCAACTCGGCAAGCCTCGTTGGATAAATGTACGACTCGTGCTGTAAAAATCGTCATTCTGCACCTTGTTGCGTAAACTACTATTACGAAACGACAACAGTGTTGATATTGATATTAACACTCACGGGCTTGGGCGCAACCTCCTGTCAAATTTTCATTCATGAAATGAGCGATCAGCTGATCCGAAACGTCTCTTAAAATGGCTCATTTACAGCGTGGCGGCCCTCTTAAAAAAATGATCGAAAAAAAATTTCATCATCCCCGGCTTAAAAACTCCTGGTACTTACATCACCACCCATGTTCCGACGGCTTTCTTGGTTGAAACCGAGGCCGACACAACGACCAACTCTGCTGCTGCTAATTTCCATCGTCTCCGTCTAGATTACCGACATCGGGGTTGTTCTGACGGTTTCCGCCTGGACCATCCAGCTGGTTGCGGTTTCCAAATCGCTTCTGCTTGAAAAAAAAAGACCGATAAAACACATTCATCTTATCCGGCTTAATAACCTCCTGGTACTTACAACACCACCCATGTTCCGACAGGTTCCTCGGTTGCCACCGGGGCCGCCGTAACCACCTTCTTCGCGTTGTTGCTGCTGATTTCCACCGGCTCCGTCTTGATTACCGACATCGGGACGGTTTCCGCCTGGACCATCCAGCTGGTTGCGCTTTCCGCCTAGGTTCTTCTGTTGGTAGCTGGGTACACCCTGCTGCAGCTGGTTGGGGTCACCTATGCCGCCATCACCGCGGATCTGCAGCCGTTGTGGCAGAGGGTTCCCACGTACTGCCGGCTTTTTTACATCCATTACCTTTTTGGATTCGTTTTCAGCTTCGTTTTTGAACGCTTTTACAATTTGTTATAAAATATCACACCTTTCGACACATTTCAAAAAAATCTGCGTGCAAACCGTGCAACACAGCCGACAGTCGAAAAAAGAAGCCGTTTCCGTTTCTCGAAGTCCGCCAACGCTCCAGTGCAGAGATGAATTTATTTCGAGTTCACTCGCTTGAAAAACGCACACAAAAATACTACACTGTAAAACCAAAGTAATCTTTGAAGGGCCAAACTTACACGCTTACACTGTGAAGCCAAAGTACAAATTCTTTAGAGTGTGAACCATTTCGCTTATTCGTTTAATTTTTAGTTATTGCTTTTTTCACTGAAAATTTTCCTTGCTTCGCTGAGCAACATAACGTTTCCTTCCAGCGAAGGCTTACGCGATACAGGAAATCACTGAATTTCACACTAACACAGCAGAAAATCTGTCAACAAGACCTCAATACACATGCATTTTCAGCGAAAAGCTCTATTTGCGTGACAACAATCCACTCCCATGACTAACGGGCGACCGCCGTCAAATATCAGGATTGCCAACTGCCCGGCGACTGCTGTCAGCTCTCTTTGTCGCCGAATCTGGCGCTGGGTCTTCGGCGTGGAAACCCAAAGGTGGGAATAAAATTTTGGGGTTTGCGCGCAATATTTGACGGCGGTCGCCCGTTAGTCATGAGAGTGGATTGTTGTCACGCAAATAGAGCTTTTCGCTGAAAATGCATGTGTATTGAGGTCTTGTTGACAGATTTTCTGCTGTGTTAGTGTGAAATTCAGTGATTTCCTGTATCGCGTAAGCCTCCCGAATAAAAAATACAGTAGAAAAACCGAATGTTGTATTGTTACAGTACTATTTAGAACCATATTGTTACAATAAACACCACTGTAAAAATAAAAAATACAAAAACAATAAGATGTATTGTAGACACCCATACAGTGAATTGTAAATAAGATTTTTACAATATACTATACGGGTTGTTAAGTATCGTAACAATATAAAAAAATATTTTTCTCCATATATATTTTTTTACAAAACCATATATTTTATTGTAAATGAATTGTTCGAAATACTGATACGTGGGCTTTAATATACCGTACACTGTATGGTACACGTATGGTTTCAAACAATAAAATGTACCGTAAATATATTGTTTTTAATTGTAATTTCACTACTGGTTATAAATTTAATCATGGTTTTGGAATGGTTCTCCTTTGTTATGTTGTATTGTTTTACATTAGATAAACCATATAATGTTATATTATCTCGTCATGTTCCTTCGATAATGGCAGTTCTAGCCAAACTAACCTAAACTCGTCTAAGTCTGAGTAGCCTGCATTAACAGTTGAAGCTTAGGCTCCCATGTCCCACCAGCCAGATAACTGGGTTTTGCAAACTAAGCATTATTTGTGGCAACACTTTGAGCGGCATGATGGAACTACGCCTAGCACGCTAAGTGTTATTAGACCACTAATGTAGTTGCATGAAGCGGGTGACGAGGTACATAAGTATCATTACAGCGTGCTTAACCGTTATTGCAATATTGAGGCTCCAGTTTGACTGAACTATGAAATATGTACATAACAACTCATGAGAAAACTGTCAAGTTCGATTCAACTATAAGTTAGGTTAAAAAGCGAAGACGAACTTATATCAGAAGTCGTTTTAGTGTCCAGTCCTGTCCTTATGTTAAAAATGTCAAAGATAAATCGCATTTAATTCGGTTGTTGTACAAGGCAATTTCACATGAGAGAAGAAGAGAAAAAATAGTGTTGAACTCATCCACTGATTTACGGTAATCTGGCCTGCGTCCTTCCGGGTTGACCTAGTCCACCATATACAGTAGACGTTCGATAACTGCAATATGTTTACGTTTCACTTAGCGAACAAAATTCGATAACTGCAACGTCTGATAGGCGTCAACAACCCATCAGTTGACGTAAAATGAACGTAAAATTCATTTCACTGTTCATTCGGGCTAACCTGGCGCACCATTTTGACGGATAGCGGTGTGATAACTGCAAATTTGTTGCACTTACCGGACTTGCAGTTAGAAAGCATTGCAGTTAAACCGCTTGCACCGACCGAACGTCTACTGTATCTTGGATATGCAGTCCTTAGGACACCTGGTTTACCACTTTATTTAAACATTTTATTGACTTTAAATAGATGTTTCAACTTATTCACTTTTTTCTCTTTCATTTCCTTTGCAACAAAAATGTCACGAACATCAACAAAACAAAGCACGGAAAAAATCATAAACTGAATAAATAAATAATTAAAAATGCACGGAAAAAGATTGTTTCGGAATACAGTCGGGACCTGATGGTTGGGGATTTAATAGTTGGTTGACTTTTTAGTTGGGTCTCCGTTAGTTGAGCTGTCAGCCAACTAAAAAGCACCTGGATGTCATAATTCAATGTCAAACTGAAAATGACAACCAATGTGTAATTTCGAGGGGCGACCAATTGAGTTTTTTGGTTTCTTAAACATTACCGATAATCGAGAAGAATTTCTCATTCATTTTTCTTAAAAAAAACAATATGTATGATTACCTCGAAACAAATGCAAAACATCGACAATCTTTATTTTGTCGATCATTGAAAGCGTTTTGTACTTGCACTTTGGATTAGGTGGTTTCATGATCATCTGTATTTTCACTTCACCGATTAAAATGGATGAAGATAATTAATTCTCGTATTGGTCATATATGTATCTTTCATAACGTATCAGATTGGCTCTAAATGTGAAAATAATTGAAAAATTTAAAAAAATTTACTTTTTACTTCCAACCTAAACATGATAAAAAAAATGCGCACGCCCCTTGTGCTGCTGTCACTTCACCCAACTAACGAATCGAATTCGTTGGTTGGGTGAAGGTTGTGGCTCAACGAGCGAATTCCGACTAGAGAATGGTTCAAACGTAAGAAAAACAGTATAATATATTGTTACATAAAGATCGGATGTAAATGTATAGTAGCTACCAATGTGCAAAGCTTTTAGCGAATCATTCCATTACAATACACTATATTGTAGCTGGTACACTGTATGGTACAGGAATGGTTTTCACCAAATACCCTTTGGTTAGTTTTTATCCGGGCTTCGCTGGAAGGAAACGTTATGTTGCTCAGCGAAGCAAGGAAAATTTTCAGTGAAAAAAGCAATATTTCATGAAACATTTTCATCGACTAGAAAAAATACACCCCTGCGAGCATTCGCTGGGCACTGTCAAGTTTTGTATCATTATATGAATCGTTGTTTACATTGTGGGGATTTTTTTTAACAGTTTACTGGATCTGAGGCTGGATCGGGAATCCAACCGTGTTTTTGATGCGCTTGTTCCTTATCGCGCGGTGTCTCCGTACTTGGCCAAATTGAATTGTCGGTCGCGAGTGTTTGAACACTGAAAATAGGGACATAGTAATTTTGACCGTAACGAGGGTTAAGCTAAAACACTTTTACCACTTGATTTTGGTAGACCATAATTTCTGCTTGAAACTACCATGGACGGGGTAAAATTTACCATGTCACTTATTATTTACATATTTTGGTGTTTCGAACCATGTTTAGTGTTAATTTTACTATGTGCCATGGTAGACAACAGGGTACGCAGCATAGTACGTGTAAACATCCAAATAGTGTTTTTTACTATTCACGTGGTTAGATGCTGGTAGCGGAAGTTTCGGTTTCAAAATGCAATTCAAAAATCAAAATACCACATAAATTTTATGCCATACCTATTTTATTTTATCCATTTACAATTTATTGAACATGTTAAACACTACTTTCAAACAGCAGCTCCTGCTCCCTGTGTGAATCGTTATTACTGCATAAATTTGATCCATCACAAAAATGTTATGATTGCTCCTCTTTTTCCGCCGGTCGAAATCGCGAAATGATCAACTCGGATGGACATCCGTGCAGCGTCTGTGGAACCGGATTCCTCCAACGATTGAACGCCGTCGTTTGTGTTAGCGCTGCGTCCCGCAAAGTGTTGAAATTACAGCAAAGGAGACCTGAAAGGATGGTTCAGGTGGTTCAAACTTTGGCTGTGCGGTGTGATCAATAAACCATCCAACTTACCTCTTGTTAAATACGGATTCCAAAGTAAAGACCTGGGTAAAGACCAACAGACCGGTACATCCTTGTCCAACTCATGATCGAGCGAGCCGATTCAATATATTCCTCGCACAACTGGCCTCTGAAGTTTTTTGGCACTTCCACCAGGCCAGGTCGGCTTTTGAGTCTTCTGGATTAATTTGCCGACTATTATCCCCTGAATCAACATTTGCGCAACTTACTCAAAAACTAAATTATCCGCTGTTTTTCAAGCTTCTACTACAAATGATTCCGAACTCGATTTATTAAGATGGCGAACAACGACGCAACTGACGCAGCGAGCTAAATAAAATGAAAATAATATCTAAATATTTACAACAACTATGATGCATAGTTAGCTTGAAAAGGTTCGAAGTTTTGGCAAACACGTTTGGAGTCAATATTACTATGTTTGCTCGACGAACGGTGAACATCGAATGGTAATGCTGAATGTGTGTATTATTAATCTCACCATGTAACAATTACCATGTTACATGGTATTTTCCATTGATTTGTGATTGATGTGAAACAATTTTTGGTTGAATTCACAATATTTGGGAATGGTAGAATTAAGCACCCCAACTAACAATTATTATGTACTGGGCGGAGGAACTACCGGGAGAACCGAATTCGGACCGGCGGAATTGTAATTTAGAGAGGCAAACCGCGTAACTACAAACTTACAACTTTATTCGTCTTTACTCTTCGAAATGGTGGTACAGAGTGATCTTTTCACTACGGTGTGGTCCCGTTGCGGAAGTTGTTGTGGTTGGCAGGTTGGCACGAGTGGTTGCGCTCGTGCGGTTGACAGCTCCAGTGCTGCCAGAATCGCTGCTCGGATATAACAGCTCTTCCCCGCGAAACGAGCTTCTCGCTACAGGTTGAGCCGCTGCGGAGGTTTGGTCGTCCGCTGCGATCGACGCAGTCCTTGATCTGCCGGCAAGCCCGCTGAATTTGCACATCTCCCAGTGTTGGCCATTCCATTCGAAATCGGCGATTGGATGCCCGTTGAAAGGTTAGGAACGGTCGGATTAGGAACAGGAGTCAAGTCAGCGGAAGCATGTATGTTTTCTTCCGGTGTTGTAGTCAACGGCATGTCAGAAGCTACTGCGATAGCGTTGTCTTGGAAAATACGACAACCGATCTCTCCGCCGCGTGAAAAAGTTGCATCTGCTGGAGAGCTCAAGAGACCTGCACCAACACTACGCATTTGGTCAATATGGCGTTTCCAGACACGTCCGTCGTTGAGTTGAACCAAATAATGGAGTTTACCAAGTCGTTCTTTAACAATCCCGAATTCCCACTTATTTTCGTGAACGTATTCGCGAACTGCTACTTTAGAACCCACTTGCAATTCCCTTACTTTAGACTGAACTTCGCTTCGGTTCGGATCCTTTGACGGAATCATAAGATCAAGCCTAGACCGGATCTGGCGTCCAAAAACTAGCATCGCGGGGGAGTATCCAGTGGCAGGGTGAATCATTTTTCGATACGATAGGAGAATACTACAGATTTCGCCGTGCACTTCAGAACGGTTGCAGTTCAAAGATTTGAGCTTAGACTTCATCGTCTGTATGAACCGCTCTGCCTGGCCATTTGTGGCAGGGTGGTACGGTGCGCTGAGTTTGTGCACAATACCATTCATTTTCAGAAAGTTGGCGAAGTCAGCTGAAGTGAACTGAGGTCCATTATCACTTACAAAAACAGAAGGTAGACCGTAAGTACTGAAAAACTCCCTGCAAAAACGAATCGTGGTTTCGGTAGTCATGTTCTTGACCACATAAACCGCGGGCCACTTAGAATACGCATCTATCAGAATCAGGTAGTAGAAACCCATGAACGGACCGGCATAGTCCGCATGAACCCGTTGAAACGGTTCGGAGGGTGTATCCCAGCAATGGAACGAAACTTTCGGTGGGTTAGCCTTAGCAGCCTGACACGAAGCACAATCCTTAACAAGACTCTCGATGTCTTTGTCTATGCCTTCCCACCAGCAGTAGCTACGTGCAAGCGACTTTATTCTGGAAATACCGAAATGCGTTGAATGAAGTTCACGAAGAACCTTCATTCTCAGCGACGGGGGGACATATACACGGCTACCACGCATCAAACAATCCTTCTGCAAACCGAACTGTTCTTGATCGACGCCGAATCGAAATTTTCCGTCGACTGCCTTCCCCGTTCTCAGAGCACGAACTAACTCACGAACACTGTCATCAGAAAGGGTAGCTGAACCTAACTCATCAACCGTGAGCGGAAGCGTCTGAATTGCATTCACCTCAACTGCATCTGGCTCTTCAATCTCCGACTCGGGGTCGGTGTGAGGTGTCGGTAATCGGGACATGGCATCGGCGTTGAAATGATCGGATGACCGGCGATGGCGGATCCTATAGTCGAAAGCCTGTAGAAATGCCGCATAGTGTTGCATGCGCATTGCGGACATGGTTGGGAGTCCTTTGGATTCTGAGAAAATCTGACTAATGGGCTTGTTATCCGTGACAAGGGTAAACCTGCGACCGTAGAGGTATTGGTGAAACTTGCGAACACCGAAAATGATCGAATAAGCTTCCTTGTCAATCTGCGAATATTTTTGCTGCGTACGGGTAAGAGTCTGTGAGGCGTACTGCAAAGGTCGCTCAGTTCCATCAGGGTACTGATGACTGAGGACCGCCATACGGGGACGCATCGGTAGCCAGAACCACCGGAAGCGACAGATCATAGTGGACTAAGAACCTGTCACTCTGCATTTCCTTCTTGACGTACAAGAACGATTTCTCACACTCCTTACTCCAGACAAAAGGCATGTCATCTTTCAACAAGTTATTGAGCGGATACAAAATCGTACTAAGGTTTGGGAAAAACCGACCATAGTATGTAATCAGCCCAACAAAGGACCGGACTTGTTCCTTATTCTTCGGAACCGGCATGTTTTGTATCGCATCAACCTTATCGCGCAGCTTATGGATACCCGCTTTGTCGACCATGTAACCGCAATACTCAATCCGATCTGAGAAGAAGTCACACTTGTCCCTATTGACACGCAAGTTGTACTTTTCCAACCTCTTCAGCACCTCCTCGAGTCGAAGCAAATGCGTTTTACTGTCCGGCCTAGTGACACGAATATCGTCAATAAAGACGGTAACGCCGGGTATACCTTGGAGGATTTCTTCCATAAAACGCTGAAATATGGCCGGGGCGGAGGCAACACCGTACATAAGCCTGGTAGGGCGGAAAAGACCCCTATGGGTACTCAACAATAGAGGTAATAAACTATAGAGGAAGAATGTCGCTGGCGTCGCTGCCGGAACATCTTTTGCTGGCGGGGATAGGCAGGGATATAAATGTCAAAGCGAAAAAGTATGCAGTTTGACAGGTAGATACCCGGGATGTTTGCGAAAGAGAACAAAGGGAACAGCAGCGACATTCGTCCTCTATAGTTTTTTAACTCTATTTACTCAACGTAAGCAAGTCCCTACCCGTATAAAAATGAACCATTGATTCTGTTGTGAAAATTGTAGACAAACAATAGAATCTTATGTTAACAATGTTTTCTATTGTATATGTATTGTACAGCATATTTCAAAACGTTATTCGTTGAAATAGTAACAATGGATTAACATTAGATTTCATTGTTACAGTATTTTCTTTAGGTATACGGTAGATTCACATTAGATTTCATTGTTACAGTGTTTTCTAATGGCATACAGTAGAATTACATTAGATTCTTTTGTTACCATAATGTTTCACACCGAACCCCGTAGCACCCGATGAGTGCCATGGAATTTGGCCGATTTTGTGTAACCCTCTCACACATTTTTGTGTTTGAAATTTTAAGCGTGTTTGTTTTGATGACCTCCGGGGCTCCGGGTGAGTGAAGTGCGATGAAAAATTTGCTGCTGCGTGAAATTGAATCGGGTTCTGCGTGTGCCGATAAATCTAGATTTCCGATTTCGGTTCCGACTACAAACGTGCAGAGGAGAAAGTGGTGGAAGTGGTGTGCTGTTGCTGCACGGAGTAAAGGCGGACAAAACAAGCAGAACTTCGGGGACGAGTTTTTCTTGGTGCAGCCCAACACGGAGGCCGAGACAGAGCTGCAAGGGCTCGAATTGGTGAAACTGCACGGCCAAGTCTATCGCTACCTGAGACATCGCTACTATTGCTGCTGCTACTGGAAAAATGCGTGGACATCATGGACGTGAACGATGTGAAGAGGATCCACAACGCGAATTGGCCATACGGCCGGCCGGTATTTCGTGTCGTCCGCGAATGACCATCGGTTTCATTTCTGGCTGGATTGCTCGGGATTCTCGGGATCGTCAATGTATGTTTCAATGTATTGCATCGTGTACCGGTAGCTACGGCCTCCGTTCGGTTTTCAATAAAATATGAAATTTGCAATTCTAATTATAGGTTGGTAAAACTTCCGGACATGCATTAGAAGTATGGATTTGCCATTTGGAACATGGCGGCGTTCAATATGAGCAATCCAGTTCCGTGCTTTCGCCAGGGAAGGCCGAGTCAGATATTAACTGCGGTATTCATATGCTTTGGACGGACCTGCTCAAGAAAGACGTGAGATCAGGAAATCAAACAAGCCGGAATATCCCACATAAAAGACGGCGAAGCTTTCACGAATTGTTTCGATTTGTTAATATGACTACGTAACCGAAACAGTCACGCCTTAGAAAAGTTGAAATGGTCGGTTAGAATGCCGCAAAGTAAGTATGTTACGGATTTTTCTAAAAATATTCCCAAAAAGCATTTGAACCCTACGAATAAGTTTTATAAATTCAAATTTAAATAGGATGACTTATAGAGGTATCATGAAGAAAAGAAAACTTCCAAAAATACGTAAGTTTTCTTGAATAGCGTTTATGTTTAACCCAGCATTAGCTTCTTCTCTATCTCCAAAAATAAAAGCACCGACCCTTTCGTTACTTACCACTGGAATTAAATGTTTTCCGACATACGAAAACAACTTACCACTGTCGGTGTGTGACGAATTTCCAGTCATTTTGTAAAAGAACCGAAATTTTGATTGATTTGTAGTTACATGCAGTTAACATCACTTGTATATAAAAAGAACGGTGTGTATTAGATGTTGAGCGATTTTTAGTTAATATTTAATGAATTTGTGGTATGCCCATGCGACGCATTATTTAATATCGAAGAGAAAACAGTCATTCTATGAAAGGCCGTGAAATGTATATTCCAGAATAATGAGCTCATCCCGTCTATCATCCAAATTTAAATCTAATAATGGAAGCAAGAAGTAATGCTAGTATTCGACATTTTTCGAGGTAAAGTGCCCAAATATAAAGCTGTCAGTACACGATTTGCCTAGTATGCAAACTTTTACGCACTCATCAACCAACAGCAACGCATACGCTTGACATTTCCGATTGATTATTGAAATGTTTCATGAAATTGCGAATTAATTAATCAAAGATTGCCTTGATGATTGCGACGTTTAATCAATTTAATCAGCTTACACTGTCGAGTGAATCCCCTAATTGTATTTATTTTATGTTATATAAAACATTTCTTTGTTGGAGCAGGAGGGTGTTCATTGAAAGACTGTAATGCAGCTACCACCTAAATTTGGGGGAATTATTGCTTTTGTAGGCGGAGGATTGCGTGTGATACTTGAAAACTCGTTTCATTAAATTTATTACTGAATTAGAACTATCTTTGGCATATGGGCGTTATGACAGGTCTTCTTATATACGTTCGCTCTTTAAGACTGGAACACATATCATAAGTTTGACTCAATCGGTGCAAATTTATGCTATGGGTTCCAAGCTTTAGTCTAACGGGTGTCTTCATTGCCAGGACAATGGTCAAGCATGCTGTAATGTTACTTTTGTACCTCATAACCCACTAAATGCAACTACATTAGTGGACTAATAACACTTAGCGCGCTGGGCACGGTTCCATCATGCCGCAAAAAGTGTTGCCACATATAGTGTTTAGTTTGCTAAACCCAGTTATCTGGCTGGTGGGGCATGGGAGCCTAAGTTTCGACCGTTAATGCAATTAGACGTTACTTCAGACATGAGTGATTCGAATATTTGAAGAACTATTCAAACTATATAGAAGCTTGTGTATAGTCAACATTTAACGAATCTATGCAATATTTTGCATTTTACTGCTTCGAACGATCTTCAAGTATAGGTTCAAGTTGTGGTACATCGAGTTTTTTTAGTGCTACAATAATGGTTAAGCACGCTGTAATGTTACTTTTGTACCTCATCACCCACTAAATGCAACTACATTAGTGGTCTAATAACACTTAGCGCGCTTAGGCACGGTTCCATCATGCCGCTTATAGTGTTGCCACATATAATGCTTAGTCTGCTAAACCCAGTTATCTGGCCAGTGGGGCATGGGAGCCTAAGCTTCAATCATTAATGCAATTAAACATTACTCGATTTACGACATGATTGATCCAAATATTAGATAATTGTTCGATCTGTGTTCTTAAAATGTAGCCCTGAATGTATCATAAAATATACAAGCTTCTAGTCCAAATGCATAAAGATAGTTCAGATTCACTGTTTTTCAGAATTTTCTCAAGCAATCAGTAACAAAAGTAAAAAGCAGAAATAGATCAAATCATGCCAAAATGTTCATAATCGCTTGTTATATAAAACTATTCCAAAACATTAGAATTTTCTGTTTCACAATAGAAAACAATTCCCAAACCATTGGATAGGGCAAAACAGTATGTTCCGTAATCACAATTGCAAGCAATTCCAAAACAATAGAATCTAATGTGTTATTAAGTCACTGCTCAAAGAACAATATGAAATCATAAGAATCTTCTGTATCACAATAGAAAACAATTCCCAAACAATTGAATCAAATGTGGAATCAGTAATAAAATTACTACTTAAAACAATACGTTTACCGTGCAATTCACTGTTTGAAACAATTCGAAAACATAAGAATCTTCTGTATCACACAAGGTATCACAATAGAAAACGATACCCAAACCATTGAATTCAATGTAAATGCAGTACAAACAGTATGTTCTGTTTCACAATAGAAAACAATTCCAAAACAATTGAATCAAATGTGGAACCATAAATAAAATCATTACCCAAAACAATACGTTTACCGTGCAATTCACTTTTTGAAACAATTCGAAAACATAAGAATCTTCTGTTTCACAATAGAAAACCATCCCCAAACCATTGAATCTAATGTAAGATCAGAATTCAAAACCGACAGTTCTTGGCATATTCAACAGTTCAAAACAATACAAATACATAAAAATCTACGGTATATTTGATTCCCCGTATATGTATTAACAACATTTCATTCACATTAGAATCTTCTGTTTTGCGAAAAAACTTGTATGGAAAAAAGTCCTTTTTTGTATTGTTACGATACTTAACAACCTATACAATTCAATGTGAAATGCTCATTCACATTTGATTCTATTGTTAGAAACATTTGATTCTATTGTTTTTCTACTGTTATTTTAACATTGAATTCTATTGTGAGAGTATGGTTTTCAATGGTACTGTTACATTAGAATCCTATGTTTTTCTATTGTATTTTTTATCCGGGTATCTTCCGGGCGAACCTCAAGTTGCAAATAGGCTTGAGACAAATCAAGTTTAGAGAACGTCTCTCCCCCGGCGACAGTCGCAAACAGTTCTTCAACTGTAGGAAGAGGATGGTCATCAATAAGCAAGTGCGGATTCAATGTGATTTTATAATCACCGCACAATCGTACCCTACCGCCAGCCTTTCTCACTGCAACGACAGGAGTGGCCCACTCTGAGTGGTCCACCCTTTCCCAGATGCCATCACCCACAAACTGGTCAATCTCTTTATCGACCGCGTCCCGTACCGCAAATGCAACTGGCCTTGCCTTCACGTAGACTGGCTTTGTATCTTTACGAACGGTCAACGAAGCTTGTACACCCTCAATTTTACCCACACGTTCATCGAAAATATGTGAGAACTTGTCAAGCAAAGCATTTAACGCACTGGCGGTGGATTGATCCTTACCGCCACAGTAAGAAACCGAATGTGTACCGGGTCTGAGTACGCGATTGAAATCCAAATTCATGGCAAGTAACCAATCGCGTCCCAGCAGGGGATGCCTGCTAGATTCTGCGACGTGCAGAGGCAGTGTGAGCTCCTCACCATTGGCAACAACATTTACCATAATTTTACCGAGTACACCGATATCATTATCGCAGTAACTTACGAGCCGTGTAGTCGTGGGGAGAATGTCCAGGTCATTGAAGTATTGTCGTTTGTCACGTACGTTTATGAGGGATACGGGCGATCCGGTGTCGACCTCGAATGTGAGCTCTCTGTGATTAATCGTCAAATTCAACAGAAACTTACCCGCAAGACCTTGAACCGCGCTCAGATGAAAAACGTCCTTGATGACGCACGGCTCCTCCAGGTGGTGTGCATCATCCGTCCCTTTCTTCTCCTTGGCCTTCGAGAGGCACACCTTCTCCAGGTGCCCCTTCTTCTTACAGCTGTTGCAGACAGTCGACTTGTGCCTGCACTTGTCCGCGAAGTGGTCTGGGTCCCCACAGCGAAAGCACTGCTTCTTCCGTCCATCCGATTTGCTTGGTTGGTGATGGGAACTTGCTTGACTCGACGACTGGAAACTCTTCTTCTTCCTCGTCTTCTTGGATCCGTGCTCGATGTGCTGCACCTCGCTCTTCGATCGGGAACCATGCATTTCGTCGGTTCCGCGGTGAGACATCTCCATTCCGAATCCGATTTCTTTTGCCTTCGCCAGCGTCAAGTTCCGAATTTCCAGTAGCCGCGACTGTATCACACGGTTCCGGATTCCGAAAACGAACTGGTTCCGTATAGCTTTGTCCAAGTGGTCCTCGAAGTTGCATGTTTGGGCGAGTTTCTCCAAATCCATCAGGTACTCGCTCAGGGATTCGTGCTCCAACTGCTTGCGGCTCGCGAACTTGAAATTTTCCAAAATTTCTAAAGGAACCGGACTGAAATGGTCCTTCAGGAGAGCCACAAGTTCGTCGAACGTTTTTGTTTCGGGCTTTTCGTTCTTCAGCTTGTTGCAGAGCACGTCGTAGGTAGCGCCGCCCATGTAATGAAGCAGGTAATCGCGTTTGTCGGCGTCTGGAACGTGGTAAATCCGGAAAGAAACTTGCAGCCGCTCCAACCATCGGTCAAACTTCGATGTCGCAGCATTGAACGGCTCAAACGTGAAAGTAACCGGCACCACAGCAACGCCACCGGCAGCAGCAGCCGCAGCCGCCCCGCCGCCAGCTCCACCGACTCGTGGATCCACCATGGAAAAAAAATGCAGCAGCCAGCCGAACGCGATGTCGAAAATTTTCAGCACACAAATACCGGAATTTCGCGCAGCTCCGAACTTCTCGTCGCCAAACTATTATGTACTGGGCGGAGGAACTACCGGGAGAACCGAATTCGGACCGGCGGAATTGTAATTTAGGGAGGCAAACCGCGTAACTACAAACTTACAACTTTATTCGTCTTTACTCTTCGAAATGGTGGTACAGAGTGATCTTTTCACTACGGTGTGGTCCCGTTGCGGAAGTTGTTGTGGTTGGCAGGTTGGCACGAGTGGTTGCGCTCGTGCGGTTGACAGCTCCAGTGCTGCCAGAATCGCTGCTCGGATATAACAACAATCACTCATTTAACAAACACCATTATGACGAATTAATTCAACATAATGTTGAATAACATTTGAATTATTTTCACGTACAACCTATGTTCGGGTTTTGTTCACACAAATTTGGAGAAGTTATAAAGCATCATGTTGTGCACCAACTTAATTTGTTGTTCTTCAAAACGTTTTACAAATGTACAGGAAAGTTGTTATTCAGCTTTGGCAAAAATGACTGAAAATAAATGAAATGCAAAAACTTTGAACTCTCACGAGAGTAATTATTATTATTATTATGAGAACACCTGTTATGAAATAAGAATTACATATAAAATTACCTAAGTCCGGATTAGAACTCGAGACCTGTCGATTGCCAGCCGCATGCCTTCCTATCTGCGCCATCCTAGAGATGGTGAGATGCAGCACCCAAAGCAAAACATAATCTTCCCATGACTCAATAATGGTCACTCCTGATCTTGTGTTCAGCAGTGGTGAATTAGCACAGCACGTGGTAATCAACTGAACAACGCCTTATACTTAACAACTGTTCAGCCCAAAACACGTGTTTTCCATTCTGATTTCGCTGTCAGTATTTTTATCGCACGGTGAGAAAACTTGTATCGAATGTGGCCAAAAAGTGTTGGTCCTTATTGAAGATATTGTTTCCAGATGTACTAATTGCGATATGAATATGTTTATATTTTTATTATTAAATATCGATCTTTAAAAATGTATGACAATATGTGGTGCGGTATGGTCTTGGACATGGTGCATTTAGAGCATCTGTTCAGGTTATCTTCTCATGCTCAGTCGAAGATCCGTTAAGCAATTTTTATATTTATGCTTTTGTCTTTTGTGAAATCTTGATGTTATGTTCAATAAATAGTGCTAATGGATGTTTAGGGATACTTGAAATGTGTCGACTTCTGAATGCTGTTTGGTTATCTAGGTGTCTGCGGGAACAATATTCAGTAAACACGACAGCACTGCAATGTCAAATGCATTGATCCAAGTGTCTCCTACAATCGAACTGCTGCAGAAGATAAAAAATATAATAATCAAGATACAAGATATCTTGTTACATGCCTCATTTTTACGTTGATTACGTCTTTTGGAACTCAATGTTAAACTACATAATTCTATTCTGTTTTATTTTATGTGATTCGTTTAAAATATTAGTTCTTTAATAACTTGGTTGTCTAAACAGTTTTAGCCATGATTTATCTCATAATCCGAACAAAGTTCCTAGTCATACTATGACAGGCTGAAGGCGTTTATTTGACAAGTGAAAAGCACATTGTTCTGGAGCATATGCTTATCGATACATCAGCGTAATAAGATGCAGACAAATGTTTTGTTAAACTCCTTTGTTAAGGAATTAATGCTTGCCGAATAAATTTCTTGTTAAACGTTTGAAAAGTGTTTTAATTTATCATAGTTGATACCGATGAGGAAAGTCGAACATTGACTACTTTCTCAATCGAAAAATCATTTAAACAGTAATGTGTAGAGCATAATTTTAGTTCAGCTATCATTACCATTATTAAGCAACAATTCAGCAAGCTTGCTTGTTTGTGACTTGCAATTGTTAGTTGGGACAATGCCGTGGTTTACAGTACTATACTTTTTTTCTCAGTGCAAGTGGTAGTAGTTCTAGAACTGAAAATCCTGTCGAATTCGCGGAACATCTTCCTTGATCAGCAGCTCTGGCATTTGCCGCATCGGAAGGTATGTTTTTAAGTAACTGAAGTGAGTAGTTGGTAGCAACTGCTCGCTGGAAACGTTAACGGCAGCAGTTATCAGTGTTGTAACAAGAGCCTGAATTTGTCTGCACTACTGGTGTGTTTTTCGTGCTTATAAGTGCCGCATTTCGTTCCCTACCTGTCTCGAAGCTCCGCCCGTGGTCGGTGGTGGTCTAGGTGGTAGTAAGCGCGGTAGATGTAAAGTGTTAAATCCATTTTTGTGCCAGAAATGCCAAACAATTGTGCGTTAACCCCATCGAAAATCAAACAACAGTGCAAATTAGTGTGATGATCTCTTATTTAAATCATTAATAATACTAAATATTGTGAAAAAAGTCAAACGCATTATCACAGACAAACAGACGTAACAGCTTGAACGATTTTCATGGAAATCCATCGCCCAGGTCACACTACCATCACCTGGTGGAAAAGTTGCACGAATCACTGTGTTGTGCCATATTGTCAACAGAAGGCGCTAGTGTGAAACGTCAAACGCATAGAAAAACGATGCGCGCGCTTCTGGTCGTGAAATCCACAACTATAAAAATTTAAAATGATCGTTAAAAGCGTGGTCGATGGAAATTTCGCAAGTGTTACGTCTGTTTGTCTGTGGCATTATTTTTGCCGCTGCAGTTTTGGTAAATCCTATTATTAAAAATGATTGAATTATTATTCGACGTATCAGTACTATACGTTCAATGATACTTAAACAATTCTGAATTGTTGAAATTTTTCAAGTCCTATCATTATATCATAAAACGATTACTACTTGTATAGTTATTATTGCTCCAATGGACATTGTATAATATGAACGATGCCATGAATAGTATTTTTCTATGCGGGGTGTCGGACGTACGTCGGGCATAGTGCGCTGGATATAGGGCCAGGTCCGCTGTCCAGCGCACTACGTCCGACGTTAGGTTTCACGTATGGATTTTGAGAAAATTCGATTGTCGGGTGTGGGGAATTTTCGGGTTTCAACTGCGACGACAATATTCATTGACTCATTCATTCGACAATATTCATTCAATTCACAATGGACTTATCCACCGATGAACCAAATTCATCGCGGTCCGAGAATTTTGACACTAGAGCGGGGTCTGTTCCAATCAGAATCGTCCAATTCTGATTGGAACGGCCCCGCTCTAGTGTCAAAATTCTCGGACCGCGATGAATTCGGTTCATCGGTGGATAAGTCCATAGAATTCTGCAAGGTGACGTCACGAATGAACGTTCGGTTCATTCTCGTTCATCCCTTCCTTTTCCCTCTTACGTGAATTTTGACATTTTCCGGTGGTTTGTTTTGATTCCCATTCGTTACCGTGCTTTTCGCTCTCGGAGAGAAAATTGAGGTTAAATTTCGATGTAAAACTCTATACATATTCTTTAAAGAGTCTGGATTACTGCACGAATTTATTCTGGCCTGCTTACTCTCACACGAAATTTGACGTTTGAGCGGTGTCGACACCTCTCAAACGTCAAATTTTCGCTTAGACTTGCGCTTAGATCAGTTTACCTTTTTTCCAAAAAGTGCACAACCGCAAATATGCGTAAATGATACTCAAATATAGGTTAACAAAACTCAAATATAGGTAATGTGGACACACATATGAGTAATTGTAACCCAAATATGGAGTAATATTACCTATACATGAGGGATTGCACTTTTCCAAAATATGAGTTTACCTATATTTGCGTAAAGTTTACGCAAATTTGAATAAAATTTACCCATATTTTAGAAAAATAGGTAAACTGATCTTAGCGTGTATAGGCCATAGGGCACTGCATGAAATTCTCTCCTTCTCTTTCACTCTTACAGAATATATGTAAACAACAAGGCCAAGAAACGTCAAAATCTCATACAAAATCAAAACAATGCAGTGCCCTATACCTCGCGTTACATTTGAAAAGGGCCTATCCCTAAAATGTAAACAAATCGATTTTGATACACTCAGATAAATTAACATATTGAATATAAGCGCCTTGCACTTAGATTGTGACCAATTGCTTTTGCACTTCAAAAATAAGTGCAGGCTTATCGAAACTTCGCCAAGTCAGTCAAGATGAATTTTAAGTGCAAGCATTTTGCTTTATAAAAGTCAAATGATGGCATTTTAATCGTGAGGCGCATAGTTCCTATATTAATAAGAATGATAACATTATTTTCATTACGAATTGGGTTTGAAATGAAAACAAATTAAAGTTTTGAATGTTCTGATTGTTGAAAAATAAGTTTTATTTATTAGTCATTGTGCACAGGAAGTTACAGCTCGCGTGGGCCAAATCATGATGATGAACGAGCAGAGTGTGTCCAAGTCGCGACTTTTTTCGGGTCCACCGGTCGATGTACACTAAAAATAATTCGCATCTAGTTTGTAAATGCCGCGCACATACACTGAGAAAAAATTCCATTTAGATGTTATGTGTCAGCCTATATAGATTTTTGCAATTAGATTTCACAAATATACCATATATGCTAGACACATACATGAGGATGAACTCTTGGGTTATTGAAAATATGTGTGGCTTTTTTGAATATCATATATCCACGATTATACATCTCATATTGTGGGTCCGTTACGATTTATTTGTTTGATTTAATGTTTTCTAATTATTTACTGTTTCGTATTTCATGTAATCAAAAATTGTTGTATTTTTCAAAATTTATTCATTTCTGGCTTGATACTTATTATCAATCACATAGAACACATCAATGAAAAACATGGTGGTAAATATCCACAGCGCACTGCCTCCACTGCGCTGTGGAGAGCGTTTTTGTCCGATTTGTCCACATCACTACTGTACTGCGTTCGGTGACTTCCGCCGTATCGATTAGCTGCGAGGAGCCACCTGGATGATTTCACACCTGCTCGCTATAGTTTTGATCTCGGATTCAATGGTGTTCCAGTGAAATTCTCTAAGATTCAGGTTAAGATTCTGCAAATCCGAAGAGCTATATGCGTGGTGGCGGTTCCAACCGAATACAGGATCAATTGTGCTGTACAGCCGTCACACAATTTGCAGTGGAGCTTTCGCCTATGTCCATCCGCTTCCAGCTTTGTCTATAATGGAAAGATTAGCATTGATAGCTTTTTGTTTCAGTTATTCAATAGCATTTTAACTTACCATTCTCTGAAGATATAAAACTTTGCTTTGAATACCGCGCCACGTTTTCAGTTCGTTTGATCTTTTGTCTGATAAAATCAAAACAAAGTTCATTCTCAACAGAAATTCATCCCAGTTGCTCACACAATAAATTTATGTGTGAACTGTTATAGATTTCAACTATTAGATTTTAAACATAATTCAAAATGGAACAACTTTTCAATATTATGTGTGGGTTATATTAAGGGTATATGTCATCCTAATAGTGTACTGAATGAACTATTCCACAAGAGTATGTGTCGTAACATATAAAGAAAATCAATGGAATTCTTTGCGTGTAGATTTTTGCAATCAAGCTTTGCACATAAATTGCACTGGCATTGCACATAGAACCAGATTTCTAGCTCATCTTAGATTCTATATGCAATGCACATAAATAATAAAGGTTCGTACTTTTTAATTTTGAAGGTAAGCCTATTGAATTTTATATGTCATAACAAATAAATCCTATATGTGATTTTTAGAAAATAAATAATTCAGACTCATTAATTTATGATGAAAAATGTATTTTGAACTGGATATATAACTATGGTGATTGCGAGGTTGATTGCATGGATGTTTCCAAAAGCGATGTTTCGGTAATAGAGCTTTCCAGTGCAATCCAGCAGGGTTTATCCGGTCCAAACGAAAATTTCTGCCAAATCTTCCGGAAGTTCGTCTGTGGTCACCGTGCTTTGAAGCGTTGTAACCTCGACCTGGATCTGATGGCATATTTTGATTACATTACGTAAAGAAAATGATTAAAATACGTTACCTTGAAAAAAAACTGCAAAAATTCGACCGGGAGACTTGAAATAGCGACCGTAAACTCCGTAAACTCGGCCAGCAACAAAAGTCTTGCTCCACCATTTTTCCGTTAATGAAATGTTTTGAACGTTTTGAAATATCAATCGACACACTCAAAATTTATATTCAGTTAACATAGGTTGTAAATGTATCATTTTTAGAACTTATAGCTGTGCATATGAAAAATATGTGCAACTCAATTATATTTAATGCAAACACTTTAAAATCTAAATGCCGCACATAAAATGAGGATTTGAGCCACCGATTCGCTTTTATCTGCTCCGCGCACATAAAAACTAATGGAGTTTTCATTTCAGTGTACTTGTTGATTCGAGGGGGATTAGCACTGTGTCTAGCTGGACAATTCACACCACTTAGAGCACCTTTACCGGTGCGCGACTAAACTAAATTACATAGCGCAGTATCATAGCGCTATACTTTATCGCGGGCTACTAACCGGGCTAGTAAAATAGCAGCGAGGCTTTCGGGAAACATCGAGCGCACAAATTTAGGCGCCCGATAGTTGCGCAGGAAACGATTGCTATTTCATATATGTCAAAAGTGTTGTGTTGTTTTTATTTGTTTGTTTCGAACAAAACGCACCAGTGGTAAGCAACAAATTTTGCAAACACTTGCAATTAGAGGAAATCTGCTGCGAATATCACATGCGAAAATGTCCAGGAGTACCCGTCGCAACGTTCGGGTGAGTGAAGTGCTGAAAGAATCAAAATAAAATATCACTCCCAAACGGAAGGGACAGCCTCCACGAAGGAAGCAAGACACCACAATAGGGGCTGTCCATAAACCACGTGGTCATGAGGGGGGGTTCGGCCAATGACCATTTTGTATGGAAGAAAAAAAAATTGTATGGACTAATGACTACGCGGGGGGGGGGGGGTTGGGTTGAGAAGTCCCAAAAAAATGACCACGTGGTTTATGGACAGCCCCATAGAGGAGGAGGAGTGGAAGCCTCTCCACCAAAGCAGGGCAGAGTACGACCACCGAAAGAGTCACTGGAGGACAAGCCGGAAGAAATGAGTGTCACTGCTGTGGGATGTCTCCCGGGGCGTGAGCGAGAAACGGAAAATTTCGCTCTGCACGTCGAGGGGATTTCAGTGAATAATGGTTCGGGAACTGTGTAGATCATTGGTTCCTCCAAAAATACCTACGGGAATTCCTCCGGGGATTCCTCCAGAAATTCCTCCGAGGATTCCTTCAGGAAATCCTCCGGGAATTTATCCAGTAATTCCTCCACAAATTCCACCACGAATTCCTCCAGAAATTCCACCACGAATTCTTCCGGGAATTCCTCCAGAAACTCCTCCGAGGATTCCTCCAGAAACTCCTCCGGGAATTCCTCCAAGAATTCCTTCGGGAATTCCTCCAAGAATTCCTCCGGGAATTTCTCCAAGAATTCCTCCAAGAATTCTTTTGGTAGTTCCTCCAAGAATTCCTTCGGGAATTCCTCCGGAAATTCCTCCGGGAACTGGGATTCATTCAGGAATTCCTTCAGGGATTCATTCAGGAATTCCTCCGAGGATTCATTCATTCATTACTCGGAGAAATTCCCGGAGGAATCCTTGGAGGAGTTCTTGGAGGAATTCCCGGAGGAATCCTCGAAGAAATTCCTGGAGGAATCCCCGGAGGAATTACTCGGAGGAATTCCCGGAGGAATTCCTTGAGGAATTCCCGGAGGAATTCCTTGAGGAATTCCCGGAAGAATTCCTGAAGGAATTCCCGGAAGAATTCCTAAAGGAATTCCCGGAAGAATTCCTGGAGGAATTCCCGGAAGAATGCCTGAAGGAATTCCTAGAGGAATTCCTGGAGGAATTGCCGGAGGAATCCTCGGTGAAATTTCTGGAGGAATCCTCGGAGGAGTTCCTGGAGAAATTCCCGCAGGAATTACTCGGAGAAATTGCCGGAGGAATCCTTGGAGGAATTCCCGGAGGAATCCTCGAAGAAATTCCTGGAGGAATTCCCGGAGGAATTACTCGAAGGAATTCCCGGAGGTATTCCTTGAGGAATTCCCGGAGGTATTCCTTGAGGAATTCCCAGAGGTATTCCTTGAGGAATTCCCGGAGGTATTCCTGAAAGAATTCCCGGAGGAATTTCCGGAGGAATTCCCGGAGGAATTTCCGGAGGAATTCCCGGAGGAATTTCCGGAGGAATTCCCGGAGGAATTCCCGGAGGAATTTCCGGAGGAATTCCCGGAGGAATTTCCGGAGGAATTCCCGGAGGAATTTCCGGAGGAATTCCCGGAGGAATTTCCGGAGGTATTCCCGGAGGAATTTCCGGAGGAATTCCCGGAGGAATTTCCGGAGGAATTCCCGGAGGAATTTCCGGAGGAATTTCCGGAGGAATTTCCGGAGGAATTTCCGGAGGAATTCCCGGAGGAATTTCCGGAGGAATTCCCGGAGGAATTTCCGGAGGAATTCCCGGAGGAATTTCCGGAGGAATTCCCGGAGGAATTTCCGGAGGAATTCCCGGAGGAATTCCCGGAGGAATTTCCGGAGGAATTCCCGGAGGAATTTCCGGAGGAATTCCAGGAGGAATTTCCGGAGGAATTCCCGGAGGAATTTCCGGAGGAATTCCCGGAGGAATTTCCGGAGGAATTCCCGGAGGAATTTCCGGAGGAATTCCCGGAGGAATTTCCGGAGGAATTCCCGGAGGAATTCCCGGAGGAATTTCCGGAGGAATTCCCGGAGGAATTCCCGGAGGAATTTCCGGAGGAATTCCCGGAGGAATTTCCGGAGGAATTTCCGGAGGAATTTCCGGAGGAATTTCCGGAGGAATTCCCGGAGGAATTTCCGGAGGAATTTCCGGAGGAATTCCCGGAGGAATTTCCGGAGGAATTCCCGGTGGAATTTCCGGAGGAATTCCCGGAGGAATTTCCGGAGGAATTCCCGGAGGAATTTCCGGAGGAATTCCCGGAGGAATTTCCGGAGGAATTCCCGGAGGAATTTCCGGAGGAATTCCCGGAGGAATTTCCGGAGGAATTCCCGGAGGAATTTCCGGAGGAATTCCCGGAGGAATTTCCGGAGGAATTCCCGGAGGAATTTCCGGAGGAATTCCCGGAGGAATTTCCGGAGGAATTCCCGGAGGAATTTCCGGAGGAATTCCCGGAGGAATTCCCGGAGGAATTTCCGGAGGAATTCCCGGAGGAATTTCCGGAGGAATTCCCGGAGGAATTCCCGGAGGAATTTCCGGAGGAATTCCCGGAAGAATTCTTGGAATGATCCCCGGAGGAATTCCTGGAATGATCCCCGAATGAATCTCCGGAGGATCTCTTGGAGGAATTCCCGGAGGAAACCCGAAAAGAAATCCCAGTAGAAATTTTAGGTAAAATCCCGGAAGGGATTCCTGGGGAATACGTATTGCTCGAGGATACTCAGTAAAAATTCATGCTAGAATTTCATAGGGAATTCCTGGGGAATCCCAGAAGAAATTCTTCCATAATATGTTTCCAAAATATTTTGTTTATACCGCAACAGTATTTGGCAACGACCGGTACGCAATCCGGTAGCTAAATATAGTAGCGACCGGTGTGGAAATGAGTAACTAAACTAAAATGACAACTCTGTGGGCAATCATTTTACTCGCCCAGATAGTAGCCCCCGGTAAACTTGCTCTTACGCCACTAGCTAACGTAAATGATGGTCCAGATGATCCGCTGATTCCACGACCGACAAAGTTGGTGGTCCAAGGAGCTCCGCTAGGATCAATTCTATTCGCGTATCTCAGCGCTCTTCCGGTACCTCCGCGTCGTCCAGCAGCTGCCACCCAAATTGTTCGCACTTGGTGACGGTGGAGAAGCGGTTGACGTCCCGTGCAATTCTAGAAAAGATATGTACGTAGCTTATGAAGCCTTTAAAAGTTCGAATAATAAGTACTACTTACCTTCAAAAACAGCCAATGCCAACCAAGTTGCAAATTTAATGCTTTGAGCATCATGTTCGAAAACGAAATTCCACAATTTTCTGCGACAACATGTGCGTCTCCAGCGCGCCATGTCCGTTTTTCGTTTGTTATGTTTATGCTTGGATTTTATGTTGACAAAGTTAATTTTTATGTTGCAGCACTCTAAATTTATGACAGCAAAAATACAATTTAATAAAGTAACATTTATTTTTTATTAGTTGCACTTAGAATGATTTTTTTCTCTCCTGTTCGCAATCTATGTGCTTTCTGCACTTAGATTCTATCAGTAAATTAATTTGAGTGTACCTTTCCATACACGCTAACCCTCAGTTACCCAGATTGATGTCAAAGCGACCCAGATTGAGCAAAACTGCAGTTACTCTAATCTGAGTAAAGACACCTTTACTCAAATCTGGGTTACCGATGTTGGTGACAAAATCTGGGTAACCGGTACCCAGCTCCTCCTGGACCTTGATTTTGTTAATTTATTTCCAATTTAGATTTTTGATAAAAAGCTCCCAACTCTTATGTGCTGTTCACTTACCTGATGCAAGAAAACAGTTCCCTGGAAGAATTACACTGTTTTCCCGTCATTTATCCTCATATTTTTCGTGGAAACATTCATAATTGCCTGACCGCTGCCATATTCTCAAGCCGAAAAGTGACAAAGTACCGATTACCCAGATCTTTACGCAGATTAAACCAATCTGGGTTTTCGGGTTACCCGGATTTTGACAACTGCTAACAACATGAAAATCCGGGTAGAATCGACCCAGGCGATGGGTAGTTTCAGGTTAGCGTGTAGCATCCCCCAACAGTATTGTCGCGCTTATCTTTTATTAGAGTCCTGCGGCGGTCGTACGCTCGCAAGACATACCGTCGCATGACAGTCGCAAGGCAAAACAAAAGAAAAAGTGTTCCCGCCAAAAACAAAAGCACGTGGGTTTTGCGAAGTGACAGATGTTTTTGAATGTATTTGTGACGAACGGCAAGAGTGCCTCAGTGGAATGAGTGTTCTTGCTGTCAAACCCCATATCAGTAACAAATTTTGAAAACGACGTATAATCAATACTACACCATTGATTATACGTCGTTTTCAAAATTTGTTACTGATATAATGGAATTATATACTTTCAAATCTGGTGACGCTGTTATGATTAGTGACTGTCGCGCTAATATCAGAAGCCAGAGGCAGATAATCGCCATATTCTGATTTTTCTTGAGAGGCATAATATTGTGGGAAGAAAAACGAAGAATGAGCATCGCTCAAACTTCACTGCATTACTAGCGAACTTAAGGTGAGATGAGACGGACTCACCATGGTACTCAGAAACATTTTTCCGTTGTGAATACAAACACCAATTTCACATAAAATTCCGGACTTGCTATCTTATTGTACCCATGCGCTTACTGTTTTCAGTAAACAAACACTTTCCAGTTTGAGTTTTCGCAAAAAAAGCAAAAAAGAAATACCGAAATAATTTTCACCTTAACCACCAACACCACACGCAAAATTTGGCACGCTCGCACTGACAGACCCCCAGGTAGGATAAAGTCGTGACTGTCGACACGACAGGCGATCAATCGTGGTCCGGATGCGATCCGGCACTTTGGCGAAACGGCTACCGGAGGGTCAAGGAGCAGCGTCGCCGGCAAGCCGTTGGCGGAATAGCGTCTCACGTCAGCTCCGTGTGTCGTTCTACACGGGGGTTCCTGACACGGTCCAGCGGTCGATGAATTCTGGCGGGACGAACGGGTCGATGCGGCTACTTGATGCTGACCTTGAGCGAGAGTGGGATTACCGGTGGCGGTGGCTTGACGAGGGTTACCGCAGCACATCGCGAAATGTTCCTTAGCTAGCGGGTGCTTCAGTCTAATCCGTCAACAGCACAAACCGTAACACCTCGCCCACAAGCCCTCAACTGCACGGATTGGAGGCCCAAACGGGGCAACCCCGAAGCTTCGATCTTTACTTCGATTTTCTCTCTGTTATATTCCGAAAAATAAGTTTTTTGAGACATTCTTTAGGATGCGAATAATAAAACCGTTTACGTCCATGTTCTACAACCAAGTCAATATATTTCTCGAATTCTTTGCATCTGATCACTTATGAACTAAAACTCAGTGAGTCCCAGCCTGGGAGTGTTGTTGAGATTTCCGAAAGCAGGGTTTCGATACCTGCTATTACAATCTCGTCATACTCAGTGCTTCCGCTGGCTTCCACCCACATCGCCACCCGCTGTAGGTGGCTGCTAAACTCACCACACCTTCATTGCGCTTTGACGTGCCGTGGCGCAAACCAGTCCCAACAGTCGCGTTCCATCCATAATCAGAGCTGATCCTGCAAAAAAATCCGTGTTATAAGTTTGTCGACCTTTGGTTAATAGAATTTTACTCGCGATTTCGGTCCAAGTTTTCTATATCCAAATTGACAATGCATCACAACGATTTTCTTCAACACTTTTGACATTCGCGTATTTCAATGCTAAGTCGATGGAAAAACATAAAAATGCATTTGTATACATTGAATGCAAATCGAATGCACATTCAAAGAGTGATCCACCCCTTGGTTGATGTACATGTATACTTTGTATCCAAAATATAATTTCTGCTGAGTCTCTCAAGTTCTCCAAAGTTTCTACAATACCCATCTTTGATTGGAGGTTCTTGGTAAAGTTGGAGATGCGAAATAAATTTGAATCAATTGCTTGTATTGCGCATCATTAAGCTAATCAAGAGCTAAAATATACATACACTAACTCCAATCGAGTTGCGACATATAAAAGTAGGTACACTCAAATTAATTTACTGATAGAATCTAAGTGCAGAAAGCGGGGGGAGCGACACTAGTTTTGCCAAGCCGAAAAACTCCAAAAAAAGCCGATAAAAGTCGAAAAAACCCGGTAAAACCCGCGATACTTTTGCAGGTTTTAGCGACTTTTTTGGGCTTTTTTCAGCTTTTTTTGAGGTTTTTTGGCTTGGCAAAACTAGTGTCGCTCCCCCTGGCAGAAAGCACATAGGTTACGAACGAGAGCGAAAAAAATCGTTCTAAGTGCAACTTATGAAAATTAAAAGTTGCATTGTTATATTTCATTTTTTCTATAATATATCGAAAGTGTGATAACATAAAAAGCAACTCGGTCAACATAAAATCCAAACAGAAACATAACAAACCTGAAACGAACATGGCGCGCTCAGAAGACGCACATTTTGTTGCGGAAAATTAAAAACAAAATCTTTTCCATTCATAGTGCTCCGTCGCCCGAGTTTGCTGTTTTTGAAGGTATGTAGTGAACTAACTATTCAAACTTTGAGAACCTTTGCAAACTACGTACATTCCTTTTGTGTTTCTATAGAATTACACTAAATTGTCGCTGCACCTCCTCCGTCACCAAGGGCGAACGCGTGGACAATTTGGGAGCTGCCGGATGCAGCTGCGATGAGGACAATGATGAGGATGTGCCTTTTGATCGGACAACAGCCTGGCAGGGTCCAAACTAATCACTTTAGCGTTAGGCTAGGTGTTGGGTTTAACAAATAAAAGCAGCTCGATCGTAGATTATGCAAAATTTGTATTTATTTATATTCTGAAGCAAATCCCACGTGTAAACAAGCTCATTATTCATCATATTGTAAACTATGCACTGAACTATTGAAAACAGATAGTGACGCACATACATTCTATCATGATTGAATCGGCAAAGATTCAATAGCGCTGCACATACTTTCCAAGTGTAAAAGCAACTGGTCACAATCTAAGTGCAGAACTTTTAAATTTAATGTGTTATTTTTTCTGAGTGTAGGTCAATTACAATTTTGCTGCGGGAATGACACTTTTCTCGATATGCTGGATTTCTGCATCAACATGTCTAAAGAATCTAACTCGTTTTGTAAACAAACATTGTTTCTGCCGCTGTAGGGCTCATCTCGATCCACACACGCATCTGGGGGTCGTTATCAGAAAGAGCGAAGATTGATCTTTCTGATAACGGCCCCCAGATGCGTGGGTGGATCGAGATAGACCCTACAGAGACAGAAACAATGTGTGTTTACAAAACGAGTTAGACCCTTTAGACATGTTAATGCAGATTTGTTCCTTAAAAGGTTGGTATTTGTGGAATAATTGATTGATGCACCAAACGGTAAGAAGATGAGTTTTGACATCCAAGCGGTGTGCCGTTTACATCCATCGACCAATCAGCGACGAGAATCTAGTCGACGGCACACCGCTTGGATGTCAAAACTTCTTCTTCTTTTCGCTTGGTGCATCAATCATAGGGTCCTAAAATTAGAGACGAAATCTCGCTTATATTGAATAATACGATCAAGCATGGTATTCTAATCGGAATTGTACTTTACTCGAACTTGAAAAACAAAGGAATAATGAGAAAATTTGAAATAAGTAAAATGGTAAATAGTTCTACTTTGACATTTGAGGTCAACCTTGTGTGACTGAGCTCGACATTTTTCGCACTGGGATTTCAGAAATGTTCCTATCTGACATACACGGCGAAAAAAAAACACTCAAAGTATGTGTTATAAGCTAGGGACGAGACAAAAGGCTAAAAAAATAAAAATTATACATTTTCAACTACGATTAATGAAAACGTCAAAAATTGAGTAAATATGTACTCTTGAACCATATATTGTGGTTTAAAACAAGAATCCCGATAGGACTTTAGGAGCCTATTGATTGTTACAACCATACTTCTTATTTCGAATTTGCAGGCAACTACCACGCACCATTGACAACGCGCCGCATCTTCCGGAACATGGCATCGAGAATGTAAAAATAATGCAGTGTCCCTGGAAGTGACTCGGACTAGCGATATTTATCGGACTGAATTCTCAAACATTTACCTATCCTATAAAAAAAATCAGTAAACTACGGTTTTCTTATACCGTTACAAAACCGTTGTTAAGCAAATAAATTACGTTTGACTTCAATTCAGAGTTTTATAAAAATTACTTAGATGCTATACTTGTTAAAATAGAAAACAAAGTGTATTGAATAAGTTTATTTCTATAATTACGTTTTCCAGGGTACGTAACATAGAAATATGCTTGTTCAATATACTTGTTTTCTACTCTAAAGTAGTGCATTTAATATAATTTATCACGGTTTCCAGCATGTTTCAGTACAAAGGACATTGAACATGGTTGAAATTACTATGGCCGCAATATACCTTGTAAATACCGTTTTTGTCTATTTGACTATTTTTGTAGTAGAATAAAATTACTATTAACATGGTAAAGGTAACTGCAAGGCGTGAAAATTGGGACATGGTAAAAATGACTGCTTATTGCGGAGATTCCACCTGTTTAGACTCCTGCGCGAAAATTAGTTGCGTGGATTTTTCTTGCGTGGGCCCACAGATATAAAACCAGACCGCGTCCTGGAGAATATTTTACGCTGTGTTGTTAGGTCCACATTTGGTGATAGTTTTGCATTGTAAACAAACATTTTTAACGCACCTACGCTGAAAATGAGCGTAAACATTTATTTGCGTCGGAATCTATAAATCTTCACAACGGGCAATATTTAGTTAGGATAATATCGTCCTATATGGGTGGTACGCAGATCGCAAGAAATTTCTTGGCCTATCTCGATGCGTGGAAAATTCAGGCAAGGAATCGCTCAAGAAATGAGCAAGCGCTTGAATTTTCTTGACCCCAGTACGGAGCTGAAAAGAAACGTCAAATCAAATGGAGCTTGCTGTGTTAAATTTCTTGACCATTCCGTTCAAGAAAAAACAATGCACTGAACGGAAATTACTTGAGCGATTCCGTTTGAGCTCCATACCTACCAATAGTCTGCTGAAAAACGTAGGCGCATTGCGGTTAATTTAACCCCCTGAAATGGTATTCTCGACCACAACATTTTTTTGCGTGTACTTTCGAAATGGGTACTCTTTAAGGGTGTGAACCATTTCGCTTATTCGTTCAACTTTTAGTTAAAATTTGACACTTCGATAGTTATTTTGATTGTTCACAAATGTCATAACGCTGGAGGGGGTAGGTGGGTGTCCTTCATGTTGTTACAACTTGAACAAAATAAAATTTTCCCCATATAAACAGTGTTACGAAGTGGTGGGTGGGAGTTGAAAACGATCAATTTTAGCGTTATGACATTTGCGAATGAGCCAACAGAGCAGCGTTAGAGCCGATGCACACGGGCGGCGCGTCCACGCAGCGTGCACGCAAGTGCGTCCTGAGTTACACTCTCAAACATTTAAAAACAAAGAAAGTTTAAAACTTAATCATTTTTGTCATATTATGCATATACACTTAGCTCAGTATAGTAAATATACTGTTGAAGATTTGAAAGTTATACTATTGCCAAATAAAACCAAAATAGTTTATGTAAGTCTACTTCAACCGCCTTCGTCGAAAAAAGTTGTTAGCTCCGCCATCTTCGGTAATTTATAGTTCATCCGCGAAATTGATTGAAACCAGGATTATAACACAGTTGCGAGCACTTTTCCTGCTGTAACGGATTCAGAATTGCGTGGGACATAATGTCCTAGTCAAGTTAAAGTAAAACAAGTTCTTATCTAGCCTCTAGCAACTGTTTCTGCCAGCGCAGCTGTCTCTAGTTATTTTGATTTCCGACAGATTCCACCAGCGACCATCAGCAAAATAATGTAAGTACATACTCGAGTACATATTATCCGTTGCAAGAAAATAGAGAGCGAAAATGGTGCAAAATCGCTAATAGACCTCCGCTCGTACGTTTAATTGTTATGGTGTCTTTTACAATAAGTGCGCGAATGGGCCAAAGAATACTGCGCCGAAAACACCAACACGATTCACCGTACTGGCGGAGGTATACGGGCACTCGCGCTCAAAAATTTTCGCGCAACGCATAATATCAAATAGCTTTCAATGTAAAGGCGTTCAAATAGTTCATTTTCGTCGTTCTGCATCGTTGCAGGGGCCTCGGCAGGGACAACCATCCATCACCAACGTTCGAGACCGCAAATAAAGACTTCCCCCAAGGCTTCCCCAGACTCAAGGCCGGAGACCTTTTTGACTGGTTTCCACGATGATTACAACCCGAAGGAGATGCGACAGGAAGTGCATATTATTGCCAGTACCAGCAATGAAACGGAAAATCAGATTGAATTCCTTGGATCAGATTCAAGGACAATTCTAATGGTACATGGTTCTAGGGTACATAGTACGTATGCAAATGTGTTCCTTTTTATGGTAGCAACTGTTTTAGTTCCAAGTGTAGATTACGTTTTATTTAGAATAATTTGAAATATACAAAATGTTCCGATTTTCGTTATTCTTCTTCTTTTTTTTCGTTCTAAAAACAAAGACAACCCAAATCAATAAAAAAACTATACAGTTTTCAGTAAATCCTGGTTGTACAAGCTTAACTATAGTTCCCTTATACTAGACTACGTGTAACTCGAAGTTATACTGAGCCTGTATAGCCTGCATATAAACCGAGCCTGGGGCTTGGCCTGGGGTCAACCAGGCGAATACCCAAGTAACCACGAAGCCGTATATAAGTGCACCAATTTTGCCATATATTGATAATTAAAATTGTGAATATAATGCTGCATTACTTTAAACACCTCATTAAAGTAATATTAAAGTCGAAAAGGGCCCCACTAAAATCCAATTAGTGCCACATATTGCAGCACGCTGACAGCCATTGCTAAAGTAACATAAATGCATGTGCAGTTCATTTGCATTTGCACATGCTTGATACGTGCAACTAGAAAAACCAAAACAAAAATCTATTTTTAGCACCGCTTTCGTTATCGACGGTGCTGATGCCAAGCGTATATGTTTTGACCATTATTTTTTGTCGCCGGGTCGGGAGTCGAACCAGAAGTGTTGAAGACCGCTAGATGAGTTCCATACGCGCTGGTGCCTTGGACCGTTTCTGCTGCAGTGATAACAACAGATATTTCATTAACTTAAAGGAAACTGTTCTTCTGTCTCAATCATTGCAGTAGAGGGCAAAACGACTATGTCATATGTAATAGAATACATTAATTTATCACAATCTGATAAATTACAGATAAATACATAATGCATTTTCGAAGATTTTTAATCAATATAAGAAAATGAAAAGCACGATTAAAACACCCTTCGCTTCGCATACTGCTCACATGCCAATTGTGGTTTCTATCATTATTGGCATGTGATAGCAGCCTACAGAAAAGAGAAAAGGTCATCTTTAAAAAGGTTTTGCTGTCGTCGATCGGTGGCTCAAACGGGGATTAAGTTGGCAGGGAGTCGAACCAGAAACGTTGAAGACCGCTTGAGTTGACCGTAAAGTTGTTCAATCTTCTTGATTTCATTTGTTTACCATTAGAATCAAGCTTTTATAATTGTATTGTTAGAGCAAACTTTGCTAGTTTGTGCATTGCATTTGTTCAGGTTTTGCAGTGTTGAATTATTGAAGTATCTTATATCACCATTTAATGAACCCTAATGTAAAGAAAAATGCAATGCATCATTACATTGATAATGCCAGTCTAAAGGATTATTGCATGACAAGTGTGGAATTACTGCATTTCGCATTGCAAAGGTTGATATTCAGTCTAATTCGTGCAATGATATAATGCTTGTGGTTACTTGGGTAGCATTTTAGTGTGGGATTTAAACTATTTAGTTTTGATTTATTTCTGAGTGTACATACACACAATCAAATGGGAGGATGCACACGAGAACGCAACGCTGCCACACCGCAACCGTGCCGCACCGTGTGCGGCACGCAATGTCACCGCATGCCCCACAGGACCGCTGCGGCAACGCAGCGTGAATTCACGCAGCGTCAATTAACGCTCGTGTGCATCGGCTCTTAGGCCAGTAGTACACAGGGTCAAATATTTGACAAGGAAAGAACTCAAGAAACAACATCAGTTTGACACTAATGAAAATTTGATCGAGTCAAACAAGATGTTTGAGCATTGGTTTCTTTTCGGACAAATATTTGACCCTGTGTACTAGCAGCTTTAGTCTTGGCAGCAGGGCCCTACATTTTCAATTTCAATTGAAATTTTCAGGCGAAGTTTGTAAACAATGGTTTCAATCGTCAATGGAAACAAGGCGCCGTCGTCGTCACTCAGCCCGACTGTCATCGTCACCGATGAACCGACGGCGCTGCGTCGTCGCAGACGCCACTTTGTTTCGCACTCACAAGCTCACGTACGCTCGTTCGACATCGAATGAATTTCTCTGTTATAACTCAATTAATGAGTGTAACAACCGGCAAATCTGTGTAATGTTAATGTATTCTATGCACATTTTACCATAAAAATATTAAGCAAACATACATTTTAGACAATTTGAAAATTTCAACTGAATCCCAGTCGGTGTGAAAATGAGCCGCCACCCGTCGTTGCGTCGAAGAAAGTGACAAGAAGGGCGGCTGAAGCGAAGCGCATGCATGTTGTTTTGAATGTTCCCATCGTCGGCGTCCGTACGATGCTGATGGGCACTCGCTTTCAGCGTCATGTTTTGGTTTCGACGATGTAGGCCCCTGCTTGGCAGTTCGATGAGCGCTTGCACGCTGACGTCATCATTATCTCCTTCTCTTTCTTTCCTTCGGCGTCGGTCCATAAAGCCGTCCTTGCCCTAAAAAAAAATTTGAGGGCAATGTTTACAAATCGTATGGGAATTCGATGAGGTTAAGTTTTTGATGCAAGCCTCTATAGTTATATCTTGTTCGCAATGATTTGGCTGCGTTCTGTATTTTGTTCCAAATAACTACTCGTCTGTCAAATTTCAAATGGACCGCCGTCGTGGTTATTTTTTAACTTTTCGATGGCAAATAACTATCCAAGTGTCAAATTTTATTGCGCGCAAACCCCAAAATTTTATTCCCACCTTTGGGTTTCCACGCCGAAGACCCAGCGCCAGATTCGGCGACAAAGAGAGCTGACAGCAGTCGCCGGGCAGTTGGCAATCCTGATATTTGACGGCGGTCGCCCGTTAGTCATGGGAGTGGATTGTTGTCACGCAAATAGGGCACTGCACTGTTTTGATTTTGTATGGGATATTGACGTTTCGTGGCCTTGTTGTTTACAAAATTTCTGTAAGAGTGAAAGAGAGGGATATAATTTCATGCACTGCCCTATAGAGCTTTTCGCTGAAAATGCATGTGCACGGAAAAATATTATAACCCAAAGAATAAGTTTTAAAAACTCAAATTTGGCTAAACTGCTTAAAGTTTTAACTCAAAGTTGGGTTGTTTTCTCCCTCGCCCCACCGCAATGTTGTCGAAAACAAAGAGAGAAGCACCGACGCATCCGCTGCTCTTCCGTGGAAGAAGCCAAATTTGGGTTTTCTTGAATTAACCCAAATTTGCGTCATTTGAGGCCTCCGTTGGGTGAAAATAACTTACCACTGGGTTATTTTTTTTGCCGCTCTCAAACGAGAACTACTCACTCACCACTTTCGCTGTTTAACGCAAATTTGAGTTATTCCACGGAAGACCGGGATTGCGTCAAAACAACTTAAATTTGGGTTGATTTGTAGTTCAGTGTGTATTGAGGTCTTGTTGACAGATTTTCTGCTGTGTTAGTGTGAAATTCAGTGATTTCCTGTATCGCGTAAGCCTTCGCTGGAAGGAAACGTTATGTTGCTCAGCGAAGCAAGGAAAATTTTCAGTGAAAAAAGCAATAACTAAAAATTAAACGAATTGATTGATGCGCCAAGCGGTAAGAAGAAGAGTTTTGACATCCAAGCGGTGTGCCGTTTACATGCATCGACCAATCAGCGACGAGGATCTAATCGACGGCACACCGCTTTGATGTCAAAACTTCTTCTTCTTTTCGCTTGGTGCATCAATCAATAAGCGAAATGGTTCACACCCTAAAGAATTTGTACTTTGGCTTCACAGTGTAAGCGTGTAAGTTTGGCCCTTCAAAGATTACTTTGGTTTTACAGTGTAGTATTTTTGTGTGCGTTTTTCAAGCGAGTGAACTCGAAATAAATTCATCTCTGCACTGGAGCGTTGGCGGACTTCGAGAAACGGAAACGGCTTCTTTTTTCGACTGTCGGCTGTGTTGCACGGTTTGCACGCAGATTTTTTTGAAATGTGTCGAAAGGTGTGATATTTTATAACAAATTGTAAAAGCGTTCAAAAACGAAGCTGAAAACGAATCCAAAAAGGTAATGGATGTAAAAAAGCCGGCAGTACGTGGGAACCCTCTGCCACAACGGCTGCAGATCCGCGGTGATGGCGGCATAGGTGACCCCAACCAGCTGCAGCAGGGTGTACCCAGCTACCAACAGAAGAACCTAGGCGGAAAGCGCAACCAGCTGGATGGTCCAGGCGGAAACCGTCCCGTTGTCGGTAATCAAGACGGAGCCGGTGGAAATCAGCAGCAACAACGCGAAGAAGGTGGTTACGGCGGCCCCGGTGGCAACCGAGGAACCTGTCGGAACATGGGTGGTGTTGTAAGTACCAGGAGGTTATTAAGCCGGATAAGATGAATGTGTTTTATCGGTTTTTTTTTTTCAAGCAGAAGCGATTTGGAAACCGCAACCAGCTGGATGGTCCAGGCGGAAACCGTCAGAACAACCCCGATGTCGGTAATCTAGACGGAGACGGTGGAAATCAGCAGCAGCAACGAGGAGGTGATTACGGCGGCCCCGGTGGCAACCGAGGAAGCTGTCGGAACATGGGTGGTGATGTAAGTACCATGAGGTTTTAAAGTTTCGATCAAAGTTTATTTTCGGTCTTTTTTCCAAAATGGCCGCCACGCTGTTGATTTTGCTAATCTGGAGTTAAACCGACGCACACGATTCAAAATGGCGGGTGCCTTGAATGGCAAGCTGATGAGAAGAACGATTTAGAGCCGATGCACACGAGCGTTAATTGACGCTGCGTGAATTCACGCTGCGTCGCCGCAGCGTTCCTGTGGGGCATGCGTTGACATTGCGTGCCGCACACGGTGCGGCGCGGTTGCGGTGCGGTAGCGTTGCGTTCTCGTGTGCATTCTCCCATTTGATTGTGTGTAACTCAGGACGCACTTGCGTGCACGCTGCGTGGACGCGCCGCCCGTGTGCATCGGCTCTAATAGTATTGTCCAACGACATAGGGCACTGCATTGTTTTGATTTTGTATGAGATTTTGAAGTTTCTTGGCCTTGTTGTTTACAAAATTTCTGTAAGAGAGAGAGATGGAAGAATTTCTTGCAGTGCCCTATAGGGCAGTGCATGAAATTATCTCCTTCTCTTTCACTCTTACAGAAATTTTGTAAACAACAAGGCCACGAAACGTCAAAATCCCATACAAAAGCAAAACAGTGCAGTGCCCTATAGGTTGAACTTGCTCGAAGTTGCTGCATCCTACTCTTATCCATTTGTCAAAAAACAGGAAAGAGTGGGATGGAGCAAGTTCGAGCAAGTTCAACCTACGTCGTTGAACAGGACTAATATTGCTGTTCAACGGCGTAGGTTGAACTTACTCGAAGTTGCTGCATCCCGCTCTTACCCGTTTGATGACAAATGGGTAAGAGCAAGATGCAGCAACTTCGAGCAATTTCAGCCTGCGTCGTTGAACAGGACTATTATCTTCTGCGCATTATTTAGTTAATTTTAGCACTTAAAGCCTGTATCCGCAATAATCGGGACACAGAAGTACGGCTGTAACTTTGTACTGAATCGATAAAAAATGGCCAAAAATTAACTGAGAACTCTTTTATGTATGATTATTGTGCAAAATTTCATAAAAATCGATGCATTACTTTTGACTGTGGATGAAAAACAAAGAGACGTGGTTTTTAAGATTTTGTATAATCATACCAATTTTTATTCGCATACTACATGGATCTTTTCCGCTACAATTCAAATTTCTGTGATGATAATTATAACATTTCGTGAGCAGTATGATACTTATAGAGACACTTTCTTGCAAAATTTCATCAACTTTTATCAATTGGATTGAAATTGTTGGTGTTGGTGAAAATGTTTCTTGTTTTTCATGTGCGATGTTTGTCCATTCATAACTTTTGAATGTCTCTGCCAATTTTCATGAAATGTTAACAGAAGGTAGTTGATTATGTGCATATTATGTCTACAAAGTTTGATGATTATTGGTGTAGTACTTTCAACAATACAATCGCCCTGGGCTTGGATTATATCTTCCAGGAAGCTTTGATTTCAGGCATGTGGTCGATGGCCTTTGCAGTAATGATTAGAATAGCTGAATGTATAATCAATGGCAAACAATTCTGTAAGAATCAGATCTCCAAGTCATCTGATATAGTTATACTGATCATGACGCTGCATAGTATATCGAACATTTGTCGAAGTCATTTATGTGCCGGGAAAATATAATTCCAAGTTGGAGAGAATATTACAAACTGAGGGAGGGTAATAGGCCCAGTCAGACCCCTGAATGGGCAATGTGGGTTAGTTTATGGGAATGCCATTGAAGGTTTGTAATATTCTCCGAGGCTTTCGAAATCCAACAGGGCGCGTCCCCGGGTTGCGGATAGGGGGAAAAGGGAGATTTTTCACATTTGTACTGTAATCAGCCAATGTGGTATTATCTCCTATGGTGTTGTAGTGCGAATGAATGATCTCATTCTATGGGAATTCGAACCTTGTAATGTATTGTTTATCAACTTCAATTTTCTAAGCTTGATAAGGTTTTGAAGACAAACATGAGATGAGAGAATTGCCTAATAGGAAAGTCACATCAGCAAAGCTTTTACATATGCAAATGCTATCCATGGGGTCATGTCTAGCATTTAATATGTATGGCAATGACTGATTCTTACCTAGCAGGGGTACTACAAGACCACGCGGACAATTCGATTAAAGGCTTAATTGGGGATAATATATTTTCCAGAACTGAAGGGACATTTTTTCCGGGGTGACTGGCGAGTCGGAGAGGGTAGAAGTTTCCGTTTGTTATAATTGACAAAATAAACAATCGGGCGCTTTTTCTTTCTATGACTTGCTTGGTATTTTGTGGATTATTGTTTTTTGATTTTGGAAGGTATGCGATTCACTATTGAGCCTTAAAATTATTTTGCATTTGAATAGCATTGATATCGTCAAGTCTGCACCAACACCCTAATCCCACACCAAAATACCCTTTTCCTATCCCATGGCGTTTATGTGGTCAGCAAAGACTATTCAGCCATTACCCCTCCTTATCATCGGCTTTGGACTGACTTGCGCTCTCATTGCCCCACCAAATGCTGCAAAATGAAAAATGAAAGTACTTTCAACAATACAATCGGAACAACTAATGCTAACTAATGCTAACTGAGGGGCTAAAATCACGGTCAGCCCCAATATATGTTCCGATTATCAAATTGTTGATAGGGGTAGGCGAGGCATAATGAGCAGCTTAAGCATTTTGCCACCAGATCCAGTAAATTAAGCACAATCAATGTGTAATTTTAGCGTTCAATCATCGTTCAAACCTTAACTTACAAAAACTAATCGTTGAAATTTCGAATATAGTTATAAATTTTGCAACATTTAATGTTTTCAAAAACGTATAAAATCGTGGATTGCGTTTTAGGGGTGAGGCATAATGAGCACCCTAGGTGGGGCAAGATGGTCAATTCCTGTTTTGTACACATCCAAATGCTAACTGACTGTTCTTGTTAATGCAGGCCAAACATGTCTAAAGGTCCTATCTGCAGAAGAGAGGCTCTCTTTGGTTCCTCTCTCTTTCGTCAATATCTCAACTGTTTATTTGAATTATGATTGTCTCCTTGCATAGAACGATGGTCAAAACAATCGTCTTTTGATTTGTACTGCAAAAGTAGTTGAAAAGTGTACCATTACATTGCAATAATTGAAAGAGAAAGGGAACGAAGAGAGCCTCCTAAATGCAGATAGGACCTATTGAAACGTTTGGCCTGAATGATAAAGCATACCGGCAATAACCAATGATAATTGGAGGGGATTATGGGCTTTAATTTGTAGGGAACTGTGGGGTTCCATGGAGTATACTAATGAGGCATTTTTAAACGGTCAGGATTTACAGATACTGATTTTTTAAAGCTAATAAATTGGAAATTATTGATAAAACCGTACTATATGCATCGTAACAGAGAAACCCAAAAGTGAAAATCGTTTGTTTAAAATGTTAAAATCATTTTTCTATCAGTTGCTCAATTTGCCCCACCCTACCATCAACTTTTTGAAGTATATTTTTTTAACAAAAAAATTATACAAATATTTTGAAAGTGTTACAAATACATTTCATTGACCCAGTAAATATCAAGAAATTCGATAGATACCCATTACGTTCTTATTTCGATGCCAAAACCTTATTTTCGGTCAGCTGATTCTTATAATATTTCCCCAGTACATGAACACTTCACGCATTTTGACTATTTTTTCAAAGCAAACGACTTCTTTGACAAATGTTTCGTCATCAATTTATTGGATTTGAGGTAATTAAACTAAAATCAAGCAATTTGTTTTGAAAATCTGGAAATTTACCGTGAAAATACACCCTACCTGCTCATTATGCCCCGCCTACCCCTAGTGCATAGATTTTTTTTTTTAAATTTTGCCTATGCAAGTAAAGTAGATTGAGAGAGAGTTCAAAATTTCAGCCATTTCCTTTATCAAATTCAAAAGTTTCCGCGCTGACAAGCTAAACCAGGAGATGTACAAAATTCAAGTGCACGCGTTCTACTGTTACATTGGTTACATTACTACAGCAAAAGGTACTTCACCGATTCACATGATTTTTTGCAGGTGAAATGAATACATCTTAAGATATTATCAGGCCCAATTTGATAATTTAATAATTAATGCATCTATTGCAGAGTTACAGCCATTTTTGCGCGATAATTACTGCAAAACGTGCCATATTTCAAGTGTAATAGGGTATTTATTCTGTTATTAAGCATGTGGCTCCCATTTTCATTCTACGAAAAACAAAGTAGGGTGCTCGGTTTTGGCCAGTTTAAGGGAATTTTTTTTTATAAAAATAACCAATAATCCTATGAAAACTACCAATGTGCCATATGAAAGGTTTCAATCTATATTTTGTTGGAAAAATGCAGAAATCATGTTAATACTTGATTTTTGTATTAAAAGTGACACTGGCCAAAATAGAAGCATTGCCGCAGTTTTGGCCACATTCTCAACTTTGGTTTCTATTTTGGCCAATCACGTGTATTTCTTATGGTAGTGTCCAAATTAGGAGCACCCTGGCCAAAATAGACATATTGGAGCTGATTTTGAGGGAAAATATTTTTTTCTATCAATTTTAAATCAAAATTTATAGTTTTCACTGCTATTATTATCATATTATATTAGGATCTACTAGTAAAAAATAAATTTACATTGCAACAGGCTGAATATCGCACTATGGCCTAAACTCCTGACTGGCCAAAACTGAAGGTTCTACCCTATTGAAGGGCTGTTTTGATTTGTTCCGCATTTTTGTATAGGGTAGTGGACGTATTTTGGCGCAGGGCAGGTATTATGACCCACCTTGGAAATTTTATTACATTTAGAAATTTTATTACATTCTTTACAAAATTTTGGCATTTTTCATTGAAATTTCCAACAATAGTTTGCCAAGATTTTTTTTTATTCTTCAACCACCTATCCTAATATACAGCTTTTTCGTCCACTAGGGCACTACGTGAGCGTTTCCAATTGGCGGCTGCACTTACACTTTGTACAGCGCCTAAATGTATTCTATTCTAATTCTGGACAAACATTTGAAAAGGGCCTATCTGCTTTTTGTAAACAAACATGTTTCTGTCTCTGTAGGGCCCATCTGCATCCACCCACGCACATCAACACCCTTAACAGAAAGCTTAAAGAACACTCTTTCTGATAAGGGTGTTGATGTGCGTGGGTGGATGCAGATGGGCCCTACAGAGACAGAAACATGTTTGTTTACAAAAAGCAGATAGGCCCTTTTCAAATGTTTGTCCAGAATTGTACTATATCGAACTGGTTGCCATTGCGCTGCTGTCACTTTCTACCCTGTCCAAGGGTAGAATGATGAGCACTAGAGGATGATGATGTGTGGCTCTTGTTCCTTCTCCAGTCTGATTGGGGGTTCATTATGAGTTGCCGTTAGCCGATATCCAAGTTTCCGGGTCCGTTAGAGCATGTTCTCAGAAGAGGGTCAGGTGTCAGCCGCTCTCGACGGGAAGAGCAACTGACGAAAAATTGCAAGTGCCGGGGCTGGGATCGATCCCATGACCATCCACTCATGAAGTGAACGTGTAGCCACTACGCTACGAACCCCGGCTCCAAGATTTTACAGAGATTATATGATAAATGTTATGAAATACTTAATTGACTGAGTTATAGTGGAAAACAGACGAATATAGGCCACCGCCCAAGTGGCTCGATACCCTATTCAACTTTGCAACTCCATCCAAGATTTGTGCAAGTATTCATGCTATGCTATGCTAACTTGAATCAAACTGCGACAGTTTGTTAAATAATTCACCAAATCAAATGTAGGGTTCGCATGACCAATTCATGCTTTGTGCCAAAACGCCAATGCCGTACGATATACACGATGAGGTGTTTTTTTTATCATTAACAATCAGTTATCAACAAAACTTTTGATAATTAATAGGAGAACATAGTTAAGGCTTCTTAAATTGAACACTTTTTAAAACAAAGAATTATTCAAACAGAGCACAAACTCTGGAACTTAGCTACAAATTCGTTAATTCATCGAATATTCAGCATATAAATTCAATTTTCCAGTAATTTAGAGGTCACTACCCGAGCAGGGAATGAGAACTCATTGAAAACAAATTGAGTATTTTAGATATCACGTATTTTGATAACAAAATGAGTTTTCATTTTGTATGACTTAAGTGTTAACATAACAAAAAGTGATAACAAAAAAATGTACTGGAATATCTCATTGAAAACTAAATGAGTTCTCATTGATAACAAATTGATATCTCATTTTGTTATCAATCTTTTTGGACTTGATATCATACACAGTTCTCAGGGAGTTCTATAGGGTAATAACTAAAATTTAATAACAAATTTAGTATTCATTTTGATATTATGCTAAAAAAAACGCCGCCATCAATGGCGAATATTATCGATTTCATCTTACTATATTTCCACTGTTAGATAAAAACTTGTTGAAACGATTCAGAAATGTGAAATAAGGTTATAAAAGTTTTTCAGCGTTTCTACCGCTAGGGGGTCATCCATAAATAACGTAGATTTTTTGGGGGGAGGGGGTGGTTGTGATTTTGTGACGAAGTGTGACGATAGGGGGGCAGGGGTTCATGAAATGCTACGTAGTTTTCTACTAAACCTAATAAAATTTTTACTTGCTTTAAGTATCATTATCCAGTAAATAAAAAAATATAGAATAATCAATAATGAAAGAATAATGTGTATGAAAATCAATTTCGCTCAAATGCTTTCAACAATCAATAGTTTGCTGCTTGCTATAGGGCAATGCACGCTGCTAAGGCTGTTAAGGAAACATTTTTTTGCATTATGGCATTATTCCAAGAGTGCCTTATATAGTTCATACAAAACTTCATTGAAGAATTCCTCCATAAATTTTTTAAGGAGCTCCTCAAATAGCTTTGTAAGGAATTTCTCATGGTGTTCTTTACAGGCTTTCCAACAGGAGAAGGATAACATTTTCACAGGAATTCCTACTGGGAATCCCAGAAAAAGCTGCTGAAAACATCCCTAAAGGATTTGGAGGAATCTCAAAAGGAATCCCTCAAGGAACTTCCAGAAGAATTCCAGAAGCAACTCCTGGAGGAATCTTGAAAGGAAATCATAGAGAAATCCCAAAAGAAATCCCGTGAGGAGTTCCTGGAGCAATTCTAGATGGAACTTTTAAAGAAATCTTGAATAAACTCCTGGAAGAATATTAGAAGGAGTTATTTGTAGAGTCTCAGAACGAACTCGTGGTTGAATTTCTGAAGAAATCACGGAAGAAATTATTGAAGGTTTGCCTGGAGAAGTTTCTGAAGGAATCACTCTGTAGTTCAAATTTCAAAAAATATATAATAAACTGTATTTGCCACTGCTCCGAAATAAAAGATTCAACGGTTAAAAATTGGCATTCAAAATGTTGGTATCCTTTTGAAACACAGATGACTCTGTACGACGGTAGAAAAAAGTTTTATGTTGGCTGATGGCACAAATGTCCCTAATAGAGGATAACATGCCTCTGGAGCCGGCCTTCTGATACCTGGCTACTGATATAATATTAGATAAATCAATAAAATTGGACAATAAACTATTTAGATTTTAGCTAGGTAACATAATAAATATAAACTAGACAATATTTAATACCGAACGCGAACACACGAAGAATGTAAAAAATAGGATATAATGACTCATTTATAACAGTAGGAAACTACGACACATGAATGTTTATTCAATGTTAGCTTCAAATATATCTTTTAAATATTGTTTCCATTGTTATGAAAAAGTTTGTAAGAAAAATGTTTCAAACTAACGACCATTAATTTGTAAAAAAAATAAAACGGTTTTGAAGGCAGTGAAATTTCCCTAAAATCTGTGTCCGTTAGCAAAGCTGCCAGAAGGGGCTTCATGGGGACATGTCGTCCTCTTAATGCTAGAACAAAACTCAAAATTTGACGAAATTTGGGTTAAATATACCATTATATTGAGCTTTTTCAGCACTATAATATAGCCAAAGACCAATGAATTACGATTATAAACGACAAAAATATTCATCAATTTCAAAACTAGGTATCTCAGTGTACTGCGCGCGTGCTATAACTAGGTAACTAGGAAAATCATATCTATTTCCAACCGCAGTGGAAGTGTTACTTGTCATTATTTTGTTAGTCAAATGAAAATCCGTAAGATGTTTAGCTCAAAAATTTAAAATATTTTACTTTTATTGATTTGGCTAAAACTGTGCTTTGTTCGTAGACGATTATTTCATTAACATTTCAAGTATTTTGTGGAGATATAGCAGGTATACTAACAAATTCAGTAATTGCACGCTAATTTCAATATGTGGAACCTTTCTAATTTGCAAACCACAACAAGAAAACTTAAAAGAATGAAATGAATAGTGGTAAAAACTAGGTATCTCAGAACATTTCCATTTTTCATGTTGGATTGTGAGTGCTATAAATAGGTAACTCGATCATTTTTCAACCCTTCATAGTATTTAACAAAGATTTTTATCAAACTAGTTCAAAATTTACTCTTGTAGAAGAAAGAGTGGAAGCTGAACTAGCAATCAATGCTAAAAAAAGTATTTGTTTAAGGGCCCATACCTTTGGAATAACTACATGAAAAAATGTAAAATTTTCAAACTCGTTTTTCTCGAAACCTTGATTTTTGAGTTACATAGTTCTAGCATTAAGGAAACGATGTCATGTCAGGCCTCCACGGTAAAATTAATGCTAAAATCATATTGAACCTATTTTGGATTTTTGAAATCAAATCTTGTTATCAATGAGTTTTTGATATGATAATAAAATGATATCTCAATTTGATATTCAATTTAAAAAAATCGAAACGAAAACTCTTTTTGATTTCATTTTGTTATCAATAACAAAATTAGTTATCAATTTGTTATAGTTTTGTTCTCATTCCCTGCTCGGGTATTCAGTCACTATTTGGTCACTTTTTTGATAATTTTGGTCACTAAAGTCACTATTGATTGATTGATTGATTTGTCTTTATTAAAGAGACTTTCAGCCCTTGGCTGGTTCGTCTCTAAAAAGTCACTATTATTTTGCCACCTGAACGCTACCAGCCCTGGACTGTTATGCGAGTGGGGCAGTTTAGTGCCTACCAATTATTTTTTCGGGAAAAGCTTTTCATTTCGAAAAAAATGAGTGGAGATGCTTTTCGCAATTGAGTTCTCACAGCGCCGTTTTACAAACGCTCATGTAAATCTACTGCTAAAAATATGCTCGTTTGATTTTGCCGGGAACAGCTGATCTTTGTTCACCAGTAACTTAGGTAGTATTCGTGTAATGCAACGTATACGTACACGCAAGCAGAGCACACTATACAAAACAAAATTACTTTACTCCTGCTGATCACCGTGAACGTGCCCCTTGCCGGAAGTCCTTTGAAAAATGTCATGACATTTTTTATGACATTCCGTGACATTTTCCGTCTTTGATTACAGTTACGCCCGTTCCTCTAGATTTACATTTTATTTTCATATTTTTATATTTCTTTTTGGGTGAACAGACAGATCAAAACTTTGCGGAGGATGATTGGTTACTAGAAGGAATGCAGTGGTTGAATAGCGTCGAAGAAAACCAGTCCTACGAAAGCAACATACCCCGGAAGCAAGCCCATCAGTCGGTAAGTGCAAAAAATATAGGGGAACTCAGTGAATTTTCCAACCCAGTGCTAAATCGCCATGTTTTTGTGTTCAGCATCTAATTGTGGACAAACGATTGATCGATGCATAAAGGGAATAGAAGGAATAGTTCTGACATACGAGCGATGACCGTTTACATCATCGACCAAGCAGTGACGACGATTTCATCGACGGCATACCGCTCGAATGTCAAAACTGCTTCTTCTGTTTCCTCTTTTTTTATCTGTATTAACGAGATTTTTAGCCCTACACTGAAATAAATTTTGTTGTTGTTTCCACCGAATCCATGGTAAAATTAAGAACTGTACCAACAATTTTCAACCGAATGCAAAATTCTGTTAATTGTACTGAAACATTGTCAATATTACCATGCGTGAAGTACCATTGAATAAAAACATTCTTGATATTACTATTTTGACATTGTATTTTTGACCATGTTTATCTAAGACGCGCAACATTCAAGTCTACATGGTCGAAATTACAATGCCCAAATAGTAGAACCAAGAATGTTTTTAGTCAACAGTAATACACGCATGGTAATATTGACAATGTTTCAGTACAATTAACAGAATTTTGCATTCGGTTGAAAATTGTTGGTACAGTTCTTATTTCTATCATGGATTCGGTGGAAACGACAACAAAATTTATTTCAGTGTAGGCTAGTTCATCTCGGGACCCACGCTTTACTTCCCTTCCGAAGGAAGCACTCACATTTTGTGAGTTTGTCGGGAGTGGGATTCGATCCCAGGTCCTCGGCGTGATAGTCAAGTGTTCTAACTATCCAACCAGGTCCGCTCCACACTGTTTCCTCTATGCAAATATGTAGTAGATTAAGAATATGACCCACTCTGTCGCAGAGTTGCTGAACGCATTTTACCGATAGCAGCGCCACGCGGTCGAACTAATTTACTGCTGCAAACCGGCAGGTAGCTAATGCGAGGTATGCACTTCAAACGGAATCGCTCTAGTAATTTTCGTTCAGTGCATTATTTTTCCGTGACCGGAATGGTCAAGAAATTTAACACAGCAAGCCCCGTTTGATTTGACGTTTCGTTTCAGCTCCGTAGTAGGATCCGGAATAAAGCGACGCTTTCTCATTTCTTGAGCGATTCCTTGCCTGAATTTTTCACGCATCGAAATAGGCCAAGAAATTTCTTGCGATTTGCATACTGATTGAAAATGAGAAGGATAAACAATGACAATTTTGAAAGAGATCCAGAAGTCATTTTCTTGGTGCTCCAAAGTGCCATGTGCGATGCATGAATGCAATCTTATTGTAGAAGTCAATCATGTTGCCACATCAACAGCCACACCTCGAATTTTCAAGAGCACAAATCTGAAGAACCGACGATCGGGTTTCGCTGAAAAGTTGATTGATTGGTCACCACCAGCGGGTAACCAATCGATCAACTTTTCAGCGCATTTTTACACTCTGAAATGAAACAAAACTTTCTTCTCTTAATTTTTAAGCCTTTTATGTTTTCTTGCGGTATACACTTTGCTTAGTTTAACAAGTATACTTGATTCGCCTAAAAAGTTAAACTAAGCCAGAATTATGTGAGACTATTTTTTTTCCTCCCCTGTTGGGGAAATTAAGCCACTGCCAGAGGCTCCTAGAAGCAAATGTAGGGAAAGGGTGCGGTGTAGAACATAAGCACAGTGTTGCTACCGCCGTAATCACTTTGAAAAAAAAAGAAAAAAAAAATTGTGTACAATACTGGTATTGATCATCCTGCCCCACCTAGGGTGCTCATTATGCCCCACCCCCAAAACGCAACTCGCAATTTTATACGTTTTTAATAACATAAAATTTTACAACATTTATAACTTTATTCGGAATTTCAACGATTAGCTTTTGTCAGTTGAGGTTTGAACGATGATTGAACGCTACAATTGCACATTGGTTGCACTTAATTTACTGGATTTGGTGGCAAAATGCTTAAGCTGCTCATTATGCCCCGCCTACCTCTACCAGATTGAGTGTAAATGGGATTTGGCAAAAGTCGGTACCCACGACCACCCCCTCAGGAGGCAAAATTTAATAAAACTTGATAGGATTCAGGGAAACATTCATCCACGCAAGACAAAGTGCATCAATATTCGCCTCTTGCTTTATTGATCCACTGCTGTTCATTTTTCACACCACTGCTCAGCTCATTTACCGCAAAATGTAAATAAAGAAAGTGACGGCACACAAATCATCGGAATAGCAACTCAGTCCAAGATTTGAGTGGGTCCCCAAATGTGGAAACCCATCGCCAATCCCATATCGCGTCCTTATTTTTCATTCCCGTTTAGTTACCACCGCTGTGAACATGGGTCCCTATTTAGGGCCCGGAAATAGAGGTAGGGACGCCTGTGGCGATGCTCTTAGGCAACAAAAATACTAATCTAACTGTCATTGCATTCAATGATCTTCAAGTCATCTGATGTAGTTATACTGTTCATGCTGCTACATAGTATATTGATCATTTGTCGAGGTCATTTATGTGACGGGAAAATATAGTTCCAAGTTAATGAGAATATTACAAACTGAGGGAGGGTAATTGGCTTTCAAGGGCAAAACTAAACATACTGTTACCCATCTTTGTTTCGGTAGCGCAACTACCGAACTGATGATGTTTACCTCTTTTTACATACCTATCAAGATAATCTGTTGGGGGAATTATTTTATTTTTCCTACTTACAACCCACATCCGACAATTTTTTTTAAGTGGGAATGGTAGAACTTTCAATTCCCTCGGTCGCACGTACATTAGTTTTGCATTTTGTTCCACCATTTCCGTGAAAAATGAGATCCGGCTTGTGCAAGTGAGGAATTGAGGTTAGAATTGTAGGATATTCTAGGTTAGAATTGCTATCCACTTCGCCTGAACGATTTTCAGACCCAGAAATATCGTACTTCTAATTAGTTTTCACTGCCGTAAAAATACTGTTATGCGCAGAATAAACAGTTATACCTTCGGAACACACTCATTTACTCGTAAATCTCAATCTGACTGTAAAAATAATGAATTTCTTTTCAATGTTTTGAAACCCCGAACGAATTTGACATTGCTTTCGGGAAGCATCATCACGACAACGACAACACTCCCAAGCGGTCGAATCGTCGTTTTGGGGGCGAATAGGCTCAGTCAGACCCCTGAATGGGCAATGTGGGATAGTGTGCGGAAATGTCATTGAGGGTTTGTAATATTCTCCGAGGCTTTCGAAATCCAACAGGGCGCGTCCCCGGGTTGTGAATAGGGGGAAAAGCGAGATTTTTCTCATTTGTACTGCAATCAGCCAATGTTATATACTCTAATCATATAAATTTAGTTTTTTGGCATTGAATCTATGGAATATGTTTTTATTTTTCGATCAGATTGATTTTATTGAAAGCTCCACGAGACTGGAATCGAACACGTTGGAAACGGTCGCAACTGAACGTGACTCGTCAATTGTGGATTTGAATTCGACCGCCAGCATCAACGTACCACTGCATCCGGCCCAGAAAGGGTTTCAACAGAATGAAGTTTGCTTTTCGTCGCAAATAATGATACCAGGTTCCAAAGTGGGACTTATCATTGGCAGGCGAGGCCAAACAATTAAGGATCTGCAGAAGAAAACAGGAACCAAGATGGTTTTTATCCAAAATGATCCTAGACAGAAGAAAGATAAACCGCTACGCATTTCTGGCGACCCACAGAGAGTGGAACGGGCCAAGCAGCTGGTTTTCGATATGCTTCGAAAGCACAATCACACCGAAACTCATGAGCATCTGGGCCAAATGACTGTATCACAACAGGAAGAAGTTTCAATCTTAAACGAGGTGATTGATAACAACAATCACAGTCATTCCTCGGATCCAACTGCGACCAGACCATGCAGTGCTCCGGAACCACCACTGGCATCGAAGCCCAAGTCCGGTGTTGAGGTAATGTTGCTTTTATATTCAAATTATTCGATAAGAGCCTAAGGGTCTGTTCCAATTGGAGAATTTTTTTTTCTATCTGTATTAACGTGATTTTTAGCCCTAGGCTAGTTCATCTCGGGACCCACGCTTTACTTCCCTTCCGAAGGAAGAACTCGCATTTTGTGAGTTTATCGGGAGTGGGATTCGATCCTAGGACTTATGTGTAATAATCAATAATCAATTAATTTTCACTTGAACTTGACAGTTCAATAATTATTTCCTTAGGAGAACTGTCAAGTTTGAGAGTCGAAATGTCAAATTTAAGTAAAAATTAATTTTAATTCGCCAAATGGAACAGACCCTAAGAGAAAATTGAAAACTAATTTTGATGTTTGGATAATTAAATCTGTTCGGAATAATATTTTTCAGTTCCTTCAAATCTAATGAATATTATTTTTATAGGCTGTCCTAGTTAATTTCCCGCCACCCGTTCAGGAAGATCGGCAGTCACCGATTTCAACCGACGAGAGCTTTGTACTGGCGGTCTCAGAAATGTCAACTGACGTAGATGACGAACAAATCTCCACAGATGATGAAATTCACCTCCATCAAGCCATTGGGGTGAGTAGTGAGAATTATCAGAAAGGCTGTCTATACGTAGAAGTAGTGAAAGAACCAACTTCTTGTTACGATACTTAGCAACCTGCGTAATATATTGTATTTTTTAAAATTTAAATTCACTGTATGGTGTCTACATTACATCTTATTGATTTGGATTTTTATTTTTACAGTGGTGTCTATTGTAAAAATATGGTTCTAAATAGTACTGTTACAATACAACGTTCGTTTTTTCTCTAGTATTTTTTGATCGGGGGATTACCTGAACAGTCAGAAAAAAATTGAGAACCAATGCTCGGGATATTCAAGTAATCAAACCAGTGTTAGATTATTTTATCACATTTAATGTTTGTGATAAACGAAATCAAAACTTAGAAATTAAGACGTGAACGGCAAGCAAAACATGTGTCGACTGTCTATCGTAAAACTACTTTCAAGAATGAAGCGCTTTCCCTCACTCAACACCAAATTTTTGTGAAATTTTTATTCCATTTCTTTCATTTGCTATATAAAGTTAAATTAATTTAAGAATGCTAGAGCACATTTTTTTTTATTTCCAAAGAATTATCAAATTTCTATCACATTTTGTCCATTTCATAAATCTTTCTCTAAATTGAATACATTATGACCTGAACAAAAGTGATGGTCACCAGATTCATTTGTTCGTATTCCATCAATTACTCGTGTATTAACAATGACATTTTCTCATTATTTATCATACAATTGAAGCCACGGTTTAGTCTGGACTCTCCGGTTCCGTGCTCAACGCACAGAAGAAAAGGTGTCTCTTTTGGCGCATACTCAGGGCAGTGTCGACTACAGGATGATGTCATTGATCCATCGCCACCGTTTCCGCCGCAGCAACTGGCATCGTCCCTGCCGTCGCCGGGAGTTCCATTGTCGTCGTCGTGTCTACCATCGTCATCGCTGCCGTCGTCGCAAACCGCCGTCTATCCAGCACCCAGCAATCTGCCACCTAGCTCGCACCCACCGCTGGAGTCCATCTTACACAAAGAGGTAATGCTGTTTTTTTTTCTATTACCTGAACAGAGTCTGAATAAGTTGAGAACTAATTTTCGAGATACAGATAATCTTCAATATAACGTACCCTCGATATAGCTCTTGGATCGATTTCAGTCTGCATCATCTTAAGACTTTTGCTCTTTCCATAAGTCTGTCTTATGGAATTGGTCATAACAACCACGATCCATAAGATATTGTTATGGCATCCATAATTTTTAGTTAGAAATCGCGCTTCTGGCTTCGTGGCTTCTATTTTCGTCTGTTTTCCACTATAACCAAAGAATAAAAATAGAAAGAATGTCCTCTCTTGCCATTTTCAATGTAAACGTCAAGCGACAAGACAAGTGGCGCTCTCTAACTCTCTAACATTATCAAGGTAGAAGCTCTCTGTAACAGTGTTCGTGATTTATTATAAGAGAAGGTGGTGTGCGTCTGTTTTGGTATCTGCATACAATCAGTAACGCACACTAACGCATCAAGGTTGAACTATCATCCGCAGATAGCGCTGCGATAGTGTCCCCCCGAGCATCAGTGGAGTGGGCATTCTCGATATTCTTATTCTTTGCTATAACTCAGTCAAATTTGAACCAATTGACACAATTTTTGGAAGATACGGGAGATAGGTATAGTATCTACCCGTGTACATCATTTCAAGTTAATTGGGTTTTTAAATTAAGAAAAAATCAATGATTTTTTTTTTATTTTTAAACGAAAGAGCACCTTTTTCTGAGCCGCTATGATTTTTTCAGAGTTTTAAAACTTTATTTTGGTACCTAAAATCAATTTCAAACAGATTTTTTGAAATCACCTTTTGACAGCTGGGCAACTGCTTGACAGCTCCGCTCATTACAAAATGCGACGAGGGGTGATTCTACAAATCGCTTCCATACAAACTTCAAATTGATTTTTAAATAGGTTCCCGGGCACCAAAATTGATGAAAAATTGGATTTCGGCTCAGTTTGGCATGCAGATTCCGAATATGGAATTATCTCAACACCACTGAAGAAGCCAATTGGTTCAAAATTGACTGAGTTATAGTGGAAAACAGACTCAGGGGAATTTCGGGAAAACCGGGAAAAGCTCGGGAATCCGACACCACCGGGAAAAAGTCGGGAAAACCTCGGGAATTGTTGCTAGTTACCGGGAATTTCCAAGATTCTAAAATTTGTACAGTCTCCAGAAGCATAAGTGCGGGAATCTGTGGGAAACGAAGCTGTTGAACTATATAACATAGGGTAGGTAATCAAAATTTGAACCAAATTGCGGCTTTCTGAAGTAGTGCAAATTTTAAGTGATTTTTTCTCCCACATGGAAATAATTTACTACGGCAAAATCGTATGTACATGAAAGCCACGGGTATAAGCTTTCTGTTAAATGGTAAAAAGTTGGTATTTGCACCGAATTTCATTGAAATATTTGATTTTTCATCAACAATGATTTAAATCTTAATTTGAACCATCGTAATCATAATTTGAACCAATTTTAATCTTAATTTGAACTACTGGCGGCAGCAGCTCGAGCAACTCACAAAACAGCCAATTCCATGCTAAACAATGAAAAATCACATGAATCTGCTAATTCTCATACCTATTTTTCATTAGGAAGTGGAATCTCAACTCAGAATGTTCGAAATTCTTTAGGAATTTGGAAACTAAATTTGGATTTTTTCATCCCCCAAGAGTAAACAAAGCAACCACTAGCGCAATCTACAGGCCAACACTAAAAGCTCACCCCCGTTTACTAGTTCAAATTTAGATTTCAAATGGTTCAACTTAAGATAACATTCTCCAAGTAAGAATCACTTAAATTTGATAATTGTATGACAAATTATGCGGAATATTATTCGGTTGGTCGATTCTGCGATAAATAAGCTTTCATTTGACGTGTTCACATATTGCATGTGATACAATTAATGAGCTGTACGAGTGCACCGAAAATGTGCTATCTCTTGGGGGAAATGGGTGAAATCACAGTGATTTTTCAATTGCCTCTTTTCCATGACAAAAACGCTTTTTTCAATGCTTTTAAAGTCCATGTTATCAGGTTATATTACGGAAAGCTGTTTAACATCTTTTTCGGGACAATATTTGCCTGAAAAGAACGTCGTTTTAATGAATTTTGAAATGGTTCAAATTAAGATTACAATTTGACTAGTTCAAAGTTTGATTTCTTACCCTAGTGAGTGAAATGGCGTAAAATCCACTCTTGGAATTTTTATCTTGTCGTCGAGTCATGACAATTAAAGTTAATCATAATGAAGTTGCCTAACATCACAATTTGAACAATTTCAAAGATATGTATTTTAAAGAACATTCTATTCTGGTGGAAAAACTGGTTGAGACACATTCAAATATTTATAGATTCATATGTCATTTATGTATTTCAGGATTTACATGTTCCTGAAAACATCAAGCGTTCTCATAAAAGTTAAAACATAACAAAAATTATAACTTCTTTCAAAAAAAAATATCCTTGGGCAATCTCTAGGAGAATACTTGCTATAGCCTTTGTCCTTTGAGCGAAAAGTCTTTGAGAAATTTGGATAGGATGCTGATAAAATTTTGAGTGAATGAATGAATTGTCCCAAGAATAAATTAAATTTAAAAATTATGAAATTCTGTTACTCATCCAGAATTCTGGTGAAAACATTCTTACATTTTCAAAATAGTTAGTGAAAAACAATTGAAACAATATTTGAAGGGATTTTTAGTATCTAATGGAATTCCTCAAAGCACACAATCATAAAAGTTTTTCTAATATTTTGTTTGAAAGATTTTTATTGTTTTTCATGAAGCTCTTCGATGTACTCATTTATTAAATTTGTGAATAAAAATGTTCGGAGAAAACCGGAGTAAGTATCGGGAAAATCACTTTTTGGTAAAACGTTAGCAAGTCCTTGGAAAAACTCCTGTTTCTGCAAATTCTAGAGAATTTAGGGTATTCGTAGTTTTTAGTTAAACTACCAATTGAAATTCTCGCGGAAGTTCCAGTGAGTATTCAAAAGCATCTGGAGCAATATAGTTGTATGATTTATGGAAATAAATAATTCCCAAATAATGAATCTGCCTCCACATTTTGGGGGAAATACTTTCTCAAAAACTAATCTTTTAGGAATTCCTGACATATCTGAAAATGTGTTAATAAATTAGATCTCTGAGAACTTCATATTGCAATCGCTGATGAAATAACGGAATGCTAGACGGATGCTAAGATTTCTTTGATCTCTCAGAATTTACGATACCAGCCTAAGTAACCTTCCTGTCTTTCTGCAGTAGCCATTTACGCTACCATAAAGTTCGTCACTGGTTTTCTATTAAAATATCTTGAAAATGACCATCAAAAATACTACACTGAAGATTTCCCTAGAAATCGTTTCCAAAATTCTTTCACGAGTAATCTTTCCAGATATTCCACCAGAAGTTCATCCAGAATGTTTTTTTTTTTCTGGGCATTCTGTTATTGCCTATATTAGTTTATATATGTAAGTTTCTCAAACAAACTTACAAAGAATTTTTCAGAAGAGATAATTGGAATATTACTTAGAAATCCACTAATAATAAGTTTGTAAATCCTATAATCATAGTGTATTCTCTGAGAATTTCGACCCCCTCAGGATTATCTTTTTTATATTTATTTGCTTAAACAACTGCATAATTTGTACTATTCATTTATGAATTTAAGAAATCTTAAATGAAGATTTCGTAACTTCAATGCCCATCATTGGATACGAGACATACAACACATAACTTATTTTCAAGTTCATATGAATACTATGTAAGAATTTGAAAATATGCAATATTAATTCTCTTAAGTTTTTCTTAGTAAGTTACGTTTAATTTTCACTGTAAATCATTCTATTTTAGAATCGGGAAAAATTCAAAAAGCTATCGGGAAAACCGGGAAAAACTCGGGAATTTTATTAACTGCTCTGAGTGGCCACCCTGTATTATAGAAGCCACCGCCCAAGTGGCGCGATACCCTATTGAAAAAAATATAAGGTATTTTGATGGTTCGATTTTTTTTTTCGTTGAGTTATTCTAAAGCTGCCACCACACGTTGAGTTATTCTCTGTGCTACAACCATTTCGATTAAAAGCTTTCTGCTCAATCATATTGATACTAATCATATTAATACTACAATCATATAATACTTTGAACATATGATTTGATTTGGATTGCGAAGAATTTGATCAACTTTTCGAATAAACTTTTACGGGGTCAAAACATAATTTTGACCATCTCATGTACTATAGCGTCACGTAGAAAGTGTGCCGAGAATTTAGTTCAGATTGTACCAAAAGTAGACGTGAGCAAGACGGAAACATAAATTGAGGGACAATTATTCAATATAATTATTTTATTTAAAAAATTGTAGCTCTTTCACACTATGTATTTACATGATTTGGAAGCTAATTTCAAGACCATTCTAAAGGCTGCATCAACATTTCGTAAACAAACTTGTTTCTGTACACTTCAGGCCTTCTGAACTTCACCCACACACCTTACCACAACTAACAGAAAGCGCAAACATTCAGCTTTCTGTTAGTGGTGATGAGATGCGTGGATGGATCCCAGAAGACACTAAGCCGTCTGGAACGTGTTTGTTTACGCAATGTATTGCGTATCATCATCAATCATCAAACCATGAAGAAATTAAGAGTTTTTGAAAATCGATTTTTCATGCAGTTTGCGTACGGGTCTTGAAACGTGAAAAACGCAGTAGGAAAGACAAAGTTTGCCGGGGTCAGCTAGTAATCTATAATATGATCATTTCCATCAGTGAATACAGTCGACTCTCCACATGTCGTTCTACATCTCGATATTTCTCCCTATCTCGATGATATGGTCGGTCCCTTCAATCTGCATACATTTTACCTCACTGAATGTCGATTCCTCCTTATCTCGATGCGATTTAGTTCGCTTTTGTTCTACATTTTTTCTTCATATGTCGATATGTCCATATTCACAGGGCGCTGTCCATAAACTACGTAGACTCATTTTGGGCCATCTCAGAACCCCCCCTCCCCCTCCGTAGACTTTTGTTCATACAAAATTTTCGAAATTTGTATGGAGCGTAGACTTTGGCCAGACCCCCCCGTCCCCCCCTAAGAGTCTACGTAGTTTATGGACAGGCCCCAGGTTGCTAGACCAAGTTTTCCAGGTGCAAAACATTCTGAAAAGGCGAGGTGACATCTGTATGTTGATGGGTTTTCCTAGTAACGGAGGCTTTTTCAATCTGTGGGTCATTCCATATGAAGTGACAGAGAAAATGTGAAAACTTGCAACCGACCATCACTGATTTGAACCAAATTTGGTTGAAACATTTGTTTAGATGGTAAAAGAAAAAATCCAAATTTTGGTGCCGATCGGATCACCCCTCGGCTCGTGGCAGCACCCCTCGTTTTGGCCGATATGGAAATAATCCTCTCTTTCTTTTATTTTTATCATTGAAACGATTGCACATACATATTTCAAAATTGAAAAATATGATATCTAGCAACACTGTATCAAAAAAAATATATTTTTTTCTGGATTCCCTGAACGATTTCCTTTAAAAAAGCCGAAGGTCGAAAATGTGTATGTGCAATCATTTCAATGATAAAAATAAAAGAAAGAGAGGATAATTTTCATATCGGCCAAAACGAGGGGTGCTGCCACGAGCCGAGGGGTGATCCGATCGGCACCAAAATTTGGATTTTTTCTTTTACCATCTAAACAAATGTTTCAGCCAAATTTGGTTCAAATCCGTGATGGTCGATTGCAAGCGGTCGGTCACTTGGCGCGGAATGACCCGTATGCATAATAAATAGAGACCCTTCAATTCGATTTCTCCTTATCTCGATGGTCCCTTCAATATCGAGATACAGAGAGTTCACTATCATCATGTTTCCTGGTGGTTGAACGCAATGAGGTACAGATACAGGTGGCGCAGATAAACATTGCATACCACTGGTTGTCTCTTTTGTTCTACCGCTGATCAAATGCAACTCAATTGTGACGTCACTAATTGAGTTGCATTTGATCAGCGGGAGAACAAAAGAGACAACCCTTTTGCAATGTTTATCTGCAACAACCCTTTTGCAATTCACCTGCACCGCCCGCTGAAAGTTCACTCGGGCAGCGAATTTTGACGCCACAGCGGGGTCGACTCTCAACAACTTCTACCCAGCTGAAAATTTGTTTAATTCATTGCATCTAGTTTTCGCGATGAAGTTGCAAAAGTATTGGCTAGTGCATTAACTATATGCAAATGCATCACTTTAAATGGAAATTTATGTAAGAAATTAAAGAAATAAAATATCAGCGCATTTTGGTGATGTATCTCTGAGTAGAAGTTGTTGATAGTCGACCCCGCTGTGCTGTCAAAAAATTTCAGGCTCAGTGAACTTTGCACTCGGCTATCTGTAGGGGTAGGCGGGGCAATATGGACACCCGGGGCAGAATGGACACCCTCAATATTTTGAAATATGCGAACCTTTTTTGAACTTTTAATGAATGGAGAATATAGTCCATTTGTCTAAAACGTAGTTTCAGGAAAGAAACATTCGAAATTAAAATTATACTTGATTCTACACGCAAAAGTTGCGTCCTCCGTTTTTTGTGCATGGAAATTATAATTTTTACACCATCTTAAATAAGATTTAGTGATTTATTTATTGCAGGTCGATTAAAACCTGATATTTCTAGAACACATGCAAGTAGTTTTGCTGTATCTACAAGCTTAACATATTTATATTTTCTTCTTTATTATATCAAAATTCAAGTTTGGAAATATCTTCTGCTGCCAGGCAAAATGGACACTCACCTTTTTGAAAGAAGCGGCAAGGGAAAAATATACCGTGAGGTCGCCATTCACCGCTCATTTAACGGCATTTTCGTAAAGTATATGACATTAAAAATCGACGATTGCGAATATTGCACTTTAATTTACGTTAACAACTCAACAATTATGTTGTTTTTATAGAAAATATATAAAACGATTGTAAAATATGTTTACAACCGAAAAAATAAAAATTCAACTGTGTTATCTCTTGGCTCCTATTACCGCTCATGCATCCATTCACCGCTCATGATGGATCCATTCACCGCTCACTGGATTATTTTTTCATGGAATCACAGAAACTATTCATTTATAAAAACCAAATAACTTTTATTTACCAAAGTATTGATGATTCATGACGTTCAGTTCAACCTGTTTTGCCAAAATGGAATCTTTAACGAGTTTTACCTATTGGATATTTCTTCCGCTGTTTGCCCTGAACAGTTCCCATGTTGTCCTGCAGCGCAGTGTGAGAAATATTTTTTGAGAACGTGATTTCAGGTATACCCATATAAAAACTTGGTGAAATGAAAGTTTTTTAATGTGGCAGCATGTTACATTCACTTTTGTTACGATACTTTACTAACATTTGACTATTTTTGACGATTGACCCAAAATGAGCGGTGAATGGGGCATGAGCGGTGAATGGCGACCTCACGGTAACCTAAATCACAAACCAACCATATTCTTCGATTTCAGTATATTTTCGGTTAAATGTTCACTATAGTAGACATAGGGTGAAACAAATTGGTCAAAAAACGACACTGCCCCCACTCGCATAACAGTCCCATTTGACTTTTCATCACTTTTGAGTTAACGTTATGAATAGTCATCATTTTTTATGTACTTCCAAAAACAACAATAAAAATTACGAATTTTTATGTCAATGTGTGAAAAAATACCAAGTTATGAGCGTCCCATATCAAAAGTACCCGCATAACAGTCCCATCATGAATTTTTGTGTTACGTAACACAAAACTGAACAATTTTGTAGTGATTGTAATATTTTTTACAGTTATATATTCATGTGCAAAGAAATCTGTGAAAGTTTCGAGATGATCGAACTATTTTTCAAATTTTGGCGATTTTTCAAAGTTTTATATGGAAACAAGTTTTCAAACTTCAAATGCCGTTTTCTCAATTCCTACTTTTTGAATATGGGACTGTTATGCGAGTGGGGGCAGGACAGCAGTGGAAAATAGTTGTTCTAGGAACAGCTGTTCATGCCGACAAAAACGAAGCTTTATCCAAAACAGCCTGAATTTAAATTAACTGAACAAAAATGAACTACTTCGGCGTATTATTCATCCAAAATAGCGGGTTTGTAATGAAATGACTTTATAGGTGTAAATAATGTACGAAATTCGTAAAAGTCTCATGGTGTCCATATTGCCCCATGGGGGTGTCCATTCTGCCCCGTATGCTTGAAGACGGTCATGAAAAACTAACATTTTTCAAAACAATTTTTGAAGTGGATAAATAATTTTTCTTCGTGAGCATTCTTATGCAATAGATGCTAAATAGACTTTAAAAGGATACATGTATAAAAAAACTAAACTTTTTTGACATCTTGCCAGGTAAAGTTGGCAAAAACCTTAGGGTGTCCATATTGCCCCGCCTACCCCTACCTCATTGGGTTGAACGGGATTACCCACGTCCACGTGTAGACGCAAAACTCAAATCATGCAAGCTGTGCTATAACCGTTACAGTTTTTCAAGCTCGTGACGTAAAAACACGGGTTGTTGGCCCGTGATTCATAATGCAACCCAAATGAGTTGCATTATGAATGATAATGCAACTGCTTTATATAAAGGAGGAAAAGTAGGCCATAGTGACACTAAAACGGCAAGTATAAAATGCAATCTTATAGTGCCAAGTTGCAAAAAGGAACTTTTAGAGGGAATCCTGGACGAAATAGTGGAGGAGTTTTTAGGGCTCACCAAAATGCACGATGTTTGGAACTGCGCAATCTTTGGTACGTATACACAGTATACCATGTGAATACAGTCCGATTCGTTCGTTGGCGGCTCATTAGATGGGCTGCCACGATGGTTGGATGTTCCCTGGTTTTGGCATACCCCAACTAAAAAGAAGTGTCAATGTCAAAACGAGTTTGATAGGGATGTCTGACCGCCGTCGCATCACAGCTCCTATATAGTGATAATCACGTTCAAATGTGTGCGTGTGTCTATTGTAGATGTAGTTGTGAAACTTGGTGGAAAATATGTGCACTCTTACCCTGGTTGTTAGTTTTATCATTATTTAGCCGTTTTACCCAAATCAATTGCGGAATATTTGCATATGAAATCTGAATGCCTTTGAATAAGCGTGCATTTTTGTGTATGGAAAAATTCACGCTACACGCAAAAAAATGTTGCAGTTGAAAATACCATTATAGGGGGTTAAATTAACTACAATGTACCCACAATTTTCAGCAGACTATATTTTGTTATTGTCCTAACCATGTAATCGGTCATTTGTACCACATCACAATTTGGATACCTTTCAGTGAATTTCACCATGTTCATGGTAAAACATTTTACTGCAATCGTAGTCAATTCAACAAGCATTATGTTCCTTGCTCATAGTAATTTTTGCTACTTTTGTTGTCTATATAACAGTGACGTTCAGTAAGCTGAATAGTAATATTGAGTCAACAAAAACTTATTTGTATCAACTAATAATTTATTTATCTAAAATAGAAGCACAATACATGGTAATTGACCTCTTAGTAGTAGGTTTCCTCAAAACAATTTCGTACGACGTACACTATCCATCATGACGAAGGAATCATCCGGCATGCATCAGAGTTGGCTTGGTTGCAACAGCTACGGTTTGTTGGCCTGTTGGTTTTTAACTTATGTTATCTTCGGAATATTTGCTTCAAAGTTGTTTTGAATTCTTACTTCTCGAACAAAAAATGCACGTATGGGCTTGGACTGCACTTCGAAAATGACCGTGATTCCCTCCTCCAGGTTCGGGTTGACATTTTCCTCTGCAAGAGATGCAATAATACAGTACTAAGTATTGCTATTACTGACGTTAAATATGCACTGTTGCCTTACCTGTAATATTGTTCATGCAGATCTTCGCAATTTCAATAATTTAATCACAAATTTTAGAGAAATAATGGAATACTCACTGAAAATAAACAAGACTACACTACCGCTGCTCGTTTATTTGTAACTTTTCAAAGATGGCACGAACGTCGAAAAACTACTACTAAAATTGACCAGGCTTGTAGTAAATTCGAAAGCAACGCATAGTCTGCTGAAATTTGCCGGTGCAACACGCTTAAAATAACCATGAACGTGGTCATGCAAAAGCTCTTACTACAAGTCATGGTAAATGTGACCGCAAACTCGATATTTTCATGGTAGAAACGCGTAGTTCATTTTACTATGAAATTTTGTCAACGTTACCATTACAATTTGAAGAAAGACGTGGTATATTTAACTACATTTCGGCTCGTATGACCATATTTGTTCTTCTTTTGAATATTTTGGGGCATAGTAAATTTGAACATAACATTGTAGGCATATTTACCAGGCAATTTTTTTCTGTGTAGTGTTCGTGTGTTGAAATGTCACTTATCCTTACCCGACGTCTCCACTAGACAGAAATGTCTTGCCATTTTGCTGGACATTTCTGTCTAGTGGAGACGTGGGGTTACGTGTGTCTAGAGTATTATGATCAGCTGTCAGTTGCCCCAACGAACGAACACGATTCTCTAATCGGGGCGCAGTCCTGACGCAACCTGCGAATCAAGCAAACATGTAACTGATATGCATTCATGACTTTTACGATTTCTTTGCGTGTTTTTATTATCTGCTAATGTCTTTTATGATTTCTTTGCATGTTTTTATTATCTGCTAATGTCTACAAAACTTTTCTATACCTACAGCCAAAACGCACAAATGAAACCACGTGGCAGACTATCAAAACAAATGTGCCTATGAAGGAGGCCGAAAACTTTCTTCGGACATTCGAATTAGGATTTCTATTCAAGTCGGAGAACCGTCCTGCAAAAGGAACAATGCGGGGCTGAAGCATCGCGCCAGGCCGCAGTGTGAAAGAAAAGCCTTGATTTTTATCCCGAATACAACAGACGGTTGCACAATTTCCTGCAAAGGAGCGCACACTTGCGATAAAGCGCCTGCGGAGAACATCGCTGGACGGAAATTGAATCCCGAAAATCATCAAACTATTGAAGACTTGGTTTCATCCGGTATGCCGACAAAAGACGTCAAGAAAACTATTGGAACACTGGCGGAGGGCGTGACGAAAAATCAACTCAATTATGCGATCAAGGCCGCGAACAAAAAACTTTTTGGAAGTGGAGTTCTTTCTCTAGGTATGTTCAGTTTTCTCAGCAATATTCATATTTATTTAACATTTCTGGCACACGGTATCAACATGGTACGCCACATTCTGTCAAATTTTCATTCATAAAATAGGCTTGTTATCTCCATATCAAAAATTTACTTTATTTAAAGTTCAGGGACCGTCAGAGAATCAAACCCGTCACCCTCAGCATGGTCTTACTGAATACCCGTGGGCTTATCGCATCGCTTATAGATTACTGCACGAATTTATGCTGGCCTGCTCACTCGCACACAAAATTTGACGTTTGAGCGGTGTCGGCACCGCTCAAACGTCAAATTCTCGGTGAGTGTAAGCAGGCCAGCATAAAATCGGTGCATCGCTGGGACATCAATGCATTGGTTCTGCGTCGCATTGGTGCATCTGTGCATTGAGATGCATCATTGCATTGGTGGATTATTGCATTAGTGCATCATCGCATTGACATCATTGCATTGGTCCATCATCGTATTGGTGCATCTTTGTTTTGATGCATCATTGCATTGCACAATGGGGCCAGAGCCGTATTTACGAAGTTTTAGATACATGGTGTCTTTGGGAAATTATCTACCTTTTTTCTCATCATTGTGGAGTTGTCCCTCTAGTTTATCTGATCTAAACAACTGCTTTTTAATAGTTTTATATACGTTTACAAAATGTTCAACAAAGTTGTAAAAGAACTTATTTGAAGCAAGTTTGCCAAAAAAAATCGTTATTCTATCTCTTATGATTCCTGATTTATGATTTTTAAAAAGACTCATGTGATGCCTAATATTCAGTTTTTTTTCAATAACATTTAATTTATTCGTTTCTCGTAAAAATACTGTTCCGAGCACTTCAAGAATTATCAACGGCGCATATTTTTTCCAAATAGCTCAATGTTCTATCTCTCTTTGTTTAACCCTTTGGAGCCGGATTGTTTTGCCTTTGCTGCCGCAACCTCGCTAGCCTCGAACACGTTTTTTATGCTCGGTTTCATCGTCGTGGTCATATTGACCCCTCCGGCTCCAAAGGGTTAAAAGATATTGACTACTAGCTGTCCCGGCAAACGTTGTCTTGCCAAGCTGTGGTGGTTTGACAACTGTTGAGCTCAAAACATCACCGCACTCTAGATTGGTTTCGTTTCGATCGTGTTGATTTTCTTCCCAGCACATGAAACATCAGCATTTTGTCTATTTTCTTACATTTTAGTTCATTTTTCTAACTTTTTTTTACATATAAACACAGCTACCATGAATACGAATCTAACCATGCAAGAGTCATCCTGATCGGTTCAGCCGTTCGTGAGTTTTGTTGCCTCAAAGGTTGAAGTCCCTTCATTTTTATACTAGCAGACCCGGCAAACTTTGTCTTGCCCACTTGTGATGGTTTGACAACTGTTAACCCTCTCTTTCCCATGGTAGCACAGGTAATCCACTACTTTGCACTGTTCATACAAATACAGGATAAGTTAGATCATTCCCATTTTTTCGTCAGATGTTTGTATATGTTTGATGAACTATTATGCCAGATTTGGTCAAAAATTCTCTGCTCGTTTTTGTTTTAGAGTTAAATGAACAGTGCAAAGTAGTGGATCACCTGTGCTACCATGGGTAAGAGAGGGTTAAGGTCTTTGCAGCACCGCCCTCTAGATTGGTTTTATTTCGATCATGTTGATTTCCTTCCCAGCTCATAAAAAATCAGTAACTTGACTATTTTCAAACTTTTCTAGATGATTTTGGTAACTTTTTATACATATAAACACAGCCACCACGAATACGAACCGGACCGTGCAAAAGTCATCCTGATCGGTTCACCCGTTCTTGAGTTTAGTTGCCTCAAAGGGACTTCAAACTCATTTATATATATAGAATAGATATATAGATATATAGATAGATAGATTTTCTTCGGAAAATTACTTTTTTTTTCAAAAAGTCTTAATATTATCTCAAAAAGGAACAAATGCATTTTCAATCGCTTAGTTGCATTGAAAAAATTGTACTCTATTATATTCATGGTAAAAACATTGTGGGTACCTCTTTTTGTTTGAACGTTTTTGTAACTCTGAAAATCGATGAGATACAAACTTGGTGTCTTCGACAAATTTGTGAGTTCGACAAAAAGTGCTCAGAACAAAGTAGGGTGCGGGCACCGGTTTTGGCCAGTCTAATGGAAATCATTTTTATAAAAATAACCAATAATCCTATGAAAACAACCAATGCGTCAAAAGAAAGGTTTCAATCTATATTTTGAAGGAAAAATGCAGAAAGCAAGCCAATACTTGATTTTTGTATTAAAAATGGTACTGGCCAAAATAGAAGCTCTGCCGCAGTTTTGGCCATATTCTTAAGTTTGGTTTCTATTTTGGCCAATCACGTGTATTTTTATGGGAGTGGCCAAATTAGAAGCACCCTAGAAAATAGATGTATGGGAGCAGATTTTTTAAGGAAATATATTTTTTTCTTCCAGTTTTTAATCAAAATGTGTGGTTTTCACAGCTGTAATCATCATATTGTATTAGGATCTACTAGTAAAAAATAAATTTACGCCGATTTAGACTGCAACAGGCTCAATACCGCACTATGGCCAAAACTCCGGACTGGCCAAAACTGAAGCTTCTACCCTATTTCGAAAAACTATATTGAATAACAACAGATTTTCATATGGAAAACGCAAGAGTAGGTGGGCAGGGTGGCCACTCAACCGGGAAAACCGGGAATTACCCGGGAATTGCAACCAACTGGGAAAATACCGGGAATTGGCTTGGAACAGTAATCTTTCTAAATATTTGAAGTCCAGTATAATCTTATCTATGAGAAATACAGTATTTTTTTCTAAAACATGATCTATATTATTGTGATCCAACTATACTGCCCTTCTAAGCATATCTGTCCCATGTTGTTTTGCATTCTAGTCATGTTTTTCTCACTAACAGAGCCATTTGAAGTTAATTTGATATATTTTCCATTTTGCATCACAAATAAATATCTCATGATAACGTTAAGCATCTTTCTGTCATTGATGTTAAGATACAGCTTAAGTTAGAGCAGTAGGACTGTATGCGTAGAAAAACAACATGGTACAGATATGCTTAGAGCGGCAGTATACCAGGTCATGATCGTTCTTCTATATAAGTAGGGTAGAAGCTTCAGTTTTGGCCAGTCCGGAGTTTTGGCCATAGTGCGGTATTGAGCCTGTTGCAGTCTAAATCGGCGTAAATTTATTTTTTACTAGTAGATCCTAATACAATATGATGATTACAGCTGTGAAAACCACACATTTTGATTAAAAACTGGAAGAAAAAAATATATTTCCTTAAAAAATCTGCTCCCATACATCTATTTTGGCCAGGGTGCTTCTAATTTGGCCACTCCCATAAGAAATACACGTGATTGGCCAAAATAGAAACCAAACTTAAGAATATGGCCAAAACTGCGGCAGAGCTTCTATTTTGGCCAGTACCACTTTTAATACAAAAATCAAGTATTGGCTTGCTTTCTGCATTTTTCCTTCAAAATATAGATTGATACCTTTCTTTTGACGCATTGGTTGTTTTCATAGGATTATTGGTTATTTTTATAAAAATGATTTCCCTTAGACTGGCCAAAACCGGTGCCCGCACCCTATTATAGATATTTTTTTTCGTATACGGATTTCAAAACAGGTCACTCATTAGTATTCTGTCAACAATACCAACAGTGAACAATAGCAATAAGGAATGCTTCAATAATTGAGGGACCCAGATACAAAGGGGTATAAGTGACCATTTTGTCGATTTTGAGTTGAGCATATCAACTAGTTCTTCAGATTTCAAGCTTTTTGGAACTTTTTTTTAAGATTGTGTTTGCGATGATTAGAAAAATTACATTACAATACATCGGAGAAAATTGGGTTGATTTTGAAGCTCCATACATTTTATATGGGATGAAAAATTGGTGAAAAACTTACACTTACACATCTTTGCTTCTAACCCCTGCATTATTCCAGAAATTCCACGAACAATTTTTAAATTTGAAAATTACCTTTACAAAATTTCTTCAAAATATTTTCCTGGGACTTAACTGTATTATTTTGCCAGAGTTATACTCGGATTTCCCGCAATAACCTTTTTCATAATTTTTACCGACTTTTCGAACCCTCTGTGCAGAATACCTTTTTCGAATGAGGGTAATCAGTTTTGTTCCTTTTAATTTTGCCCTCTAATGCTTATCCTTGGATAGATATGCATTTTTCAACTATCACTGGTAAGCCTTCTCAGCGTCAGTTATCCACTTTTACAAAAATTAAATTCAGAAAAGTAAGAAATTTGAAAATAGTGTTCCGATTTTACCACATAAATCATTTTTTTAAAACCGGAAAAAAGTGGTTGAAGAACCGGGAATTACAATTTACAATTAATTACAATTCATTACTCGTGATTACTTGTTGATTAATTGTATTAATTAATTGTAGTTTACCATGATTACTTGTGATTACCTTGATTACTTTTGATTACCATGGATTATCATTGATTACATCTGATTACCATTTATTACCTCGGATTACTAATGATTACTTCTGATTACCATGATTACTTGTGATTACCTTGATTACTTTTGATTACCATGGATTATCATTGATTACATCTGATTATCATTGATTACCTCGGATTACTGATGATTACTTCTGATTACCATGATTACTTGTGATTATTTTGATTACTTTTGATTACCATGGATTATCATTGATTACATCTGATTACCATTTATTACCTCGGATTACTAATAATTACTTCTGATTACCATGATTACTTGTGATTACCATGATTACTCAGAGAAATCGAAAGTAATCATTGATTACTTGTCACTAAAAACTTGTTGGAAAAGTACATAAAACTTTGATCTTGGAAAATTTATAAATACTATAAATATCAAGATCAAAATTTGATTTGGTAGGTCTTACACCACAACGCATCGTTCTAAGGTGATCTACCCACGTTACGGGTTAGGCCTGGCTTGGCTGATAGTTAGGAAAAAAATAACAGTGGTTGGTCACCAAGGGCGTAACCAGAGTGGGTGATTGCCTACTGCGCCAATACGCTCTCATTGCCCCACCAAATGCTGCAAAATGAAAATGAATAATTGTCCTGTGACTGTACCTATTATTGTTGTCTAGCAAAATATCCCTTCGCATGTCACCGTTTTTTCTGGAATCATAACCCAGCTTAATAATCTCGGCAACTTTGTTTTTCTTACAGGAGAGTTGGAGGAATGGGCTGCGATAAAATCCAGGATCCCACAAGATAACCGAACGGCGTTTGTCCTCGACAAGGACATTGACCATGCTAATGCAAAATTTCGTTTCCTCGTTTCTTCGCGGCAGTTGCTGTCTCTGGTGGGTGAGCTCCGCATCATTGCTGCTGATTGTACTTTTAAAACAACTTTGGAAGGATTCCCTCTTCTCGTGGTGTGCATGGTCGATGAAATGAGGCACGCACACCCCATTGCATTCGGGTGTTTATCGAATCAATCGGCCTCCGACTATGAGTTTGCGTTTAACTGCATTCACGAAACATGCGCCAAGATAGGCATCAAGCTGGACGCGTTGGAATTTTTCATCAGCGATGGCGAGACAGCTTTAAAATCAGCTGCCAAGAAGGTGTTTGGAGGCATCAAAACAATAAATTGCTATTTCCATCTGAAACAAAATTTGAAAAAATATTTTCAAAAATTCAAGATTCAGGCAGACCTCCAATCATCCATTAGCGACGGCATTGATAAGCTTCAAATCGCACCCACACAAAAACACTACGAGAGTGCTGTGCAGTTGTTTATGACTGACTATGACAGCGTTCCAGGCTTTACAGATTTCTTCGCGAAATACGTAAACAATTCGAACTTTGCGGGATGGCACGAGGCCTTTGCCCCTGGCGTGCCGTCCACAAATAATGCTGTCGAAGCCATCAATAAATCAATCAAGTACAACGCCCTGCACAGACAAAAACAGACTTTAGCAACATTCAAAACATTGCTACTAAGATTGGTTGAAACGTACGGTGATCCGGCCAGACTAGTTCACCGCCATCGAGTTTTTGGAATACAAGAACAGCGAGAGGCATGGCGTTTCTTGAACAGTGGAAAAACAACAAGACCCGTGCGCTGTGGAATACACGTTTACATGTTTATACCCGGAAGCGAAAGAGAGGAGGTGAGCATGAATGAAATTCGACGTTTCATGGTACCAAAGTACACTTCGTTCGAAGATTACAAGGTAGACTTGAATACAATTTATCGGGTTTCTATGCCGGATGAAAACTACATGCAGTGGAACTGCACATGCAGGATTTTTTTTAAAAACAACATTTGTAGCCACATCGTAATAGCAGCTGTAAAGCAAGGCCTCTACCAGCTACCACCGGAGGCCGATCCAACAATAATTGGTCGAAAAAAACCGACGGGCCGTCCAAAAAAAATGTCAAAAGCGTTAGTCATAGAGTGACCACACACACACACACACACACACACACACACACACACACACACACACACACACACACACACACACACACACACACACACACACACACACACACACACACACACACACACACACACACACACACACACACACACACACACACACACACACACACACACACACACACACACACACACACACACACACACACACACACACACACACACACACACACACACACACACACACACACACACACACACACACACACACACACACACACACACACACACACACACACATACACATACACATACACATACACATACACATACACATACACATACACATACACATACACATACACATACACATACACATACACATACACATACACATACACATACACATACACATACACATACACATACACATACACATACACATACACATACACATACACATACACATACACATACACATACACATACACATACACATACACATACACATACACATACACATACACATACACATACACATACACATACACATACACATACACATACACATACACATACACATACACATACACATACACATACACATACACATACACATACACATACACATACACATACACATACACATACACATACACATACACATACACATACACATACACATACACATACACATACACATACACATACACATACACATACACATACACATACACATACACATACACATACACATACACATACACATACACATACACATACACATACACATACACATACACATACACATACACATACACATACACATACACATACACATACACATACACATACACATACACATACACATACACATACACATACACATACACATACACATACACATACACATACACATACACATACACATACACATACACATACACATACACATACACATACACATACACATACACATACACATACACATACACATACACATACACATACACATACACATACACATACACATACACATACACATACACATACACATACACATACACATACACATACACATACACATACACATACACATACACATACACATACACATACACATACACATACACATACACATACACATACACATACACATACACAAACACAAACACAAACACACACATACACATACACACACACATACAGATACACACGATTGATGTTAAAGAATGTGAAAGACTGTAAATAAATCTTATTTTTGTTACGTTGCCTTTCTTGTATTTTAATTATTGAACGGTTTACAAAAGAATGTTCATAGCAATATATAGCGCATTTAGTTCACCACTGGACACGAGTTTTCAAGAGCATAAATCAAAGAAATAGTACGCCGAAGACATCAACTTGATTTGATGCAATCGCGAACTTTTATTAACGTTTGCGCACTTTTGAAAACTAAGTGCGCAATATGATCTCGTAACGACAAGGAAGCATAGCTTGCAAACAAAGTAAGTATTTAGTAATGGAGCACTACAACAACTAAAACGGTCGCAATGCAATGAACAGATACTGTAAAACTCCAGCAATTCTTCTAGTAATTTTCAAGGACTAGACATTTTCAGTGTCGTTATCAACGGTAGAATATAACACTTCTGGGCTCTTACGAAGGTGACTTCTGTTGGCAAATTTTCCAAATTATCATGAACATTCACCTTTACCGGCTATCACTGTATGCGAAAATCTAGATTTCCTTTTCCTGTTTAGTATTGCCCTTCCGCAGCAAAGTAAAGCAACAGAAGTGCGTGTCTTTTGATTGTAGCCCCTTCATCAGCAAACTTGCTAGCCAAGTATCGTCTACTTGAAATCCGACCTCAGAAAGCTGATGACTCGTAAACAGCTCGTTCACATATTCTTGAGTCGTCTGGCAGATGATGTCTTCATCCCGTTCAGCGCCAACCAGTCGAATTCCGGTCAGTCTCCGTAACGGACCAATTTTCCGGGTGGAACCGCTGTGCTCGTAGGTATTCTCCGTGCAGTTGAAACCCGCAATTTTCGACTCAAAATGATTGAGAATATTTTCTGCAGCTCCTAGAATACATCTCAGATAACTAGGAATTTCTGAAAATCTCTAAGGATTCTCAGAAATTATTTTAAGATTTTCTGCTCTTCTTATTTCTAAAAATGATAAAGAATATTTTCTGCAGTTCCTGGAATACATCTCAGATAACTGGGAATTTCTGAGAATCTCTACCCAAGTAACCACGGTGCTGAAGCCTTATTGCATGCATATATATATATACTTAGAGCAATCATTACTTTACATGCAAACTTAAAGTTGATTTAAAGTGGAAATGGGCAATTATGCGACTGCTTCAAGATCATACCAGTATAATCCTAATTTGATTCTTCCACTTTTAATCAACCTTAAGTTTGCATGTAAAGTAATGATTGCACCAAATACACCGTATATCTGCATGCAATAAGGGTTCAGCACTGTGGTTACTTGGGTAGGGATTCTCAGAAATTATTTTAAGACTTTCCGTTATTGTTTTGTGTCGGGAGGAGAATGCTGTAAAACTTGTGTATATCTCCAGGCAGCTATAAGATATGGACATAAGGAAGATGAGCCCGTTTTGACCGGTGGCAACAAAATGGATAGAGTTGATTGTCAATACTAAACAGGAGCCGCCCAGGATCTATCCAGCTGCTTTTTCTGGTGTTTTTGTTGCCGATTTTGCTGTCGTTGGAGCGTGTAGAGTAAAAGGTAAGTCAGAATGTTTTTAAAAGTGTGAAGAGTGTGATATTAAGTGCTGTTGCAAGATGTTTGTTTGGTCTTCAAGCTTGTAGCCGCGGTTGCTCTTTTTAGGCTCCTAATCAGCAATCGTGTTTACAAAAAGGAGCAGGGTGAACAACGATAATTTAGTGACACAGTACCACTGCTAATCAACATTGGTTGAATAAAAGTGTAACATTTGTATTAAAGAAACATGGTAGCATCTTGTTGTTAAGCTATATCAGTGTAGTTGAATGAAATGATCAAGCAAAAGTTGTTAAACTTTAAATAAGCTACTTGTTCCATTGAAGATCTTATGTGGAATAACGGCATCTAATACGTCGGAAGCAGCTTGCATTCAATAACTATTAGAGCACTATTGGACAGATAATGTGAATACTTAAGCAAGTGTTTTTGAACGTTTATACCATTGGTTATTCAATGAGCAGAAATATGTTTAACTAACGTGCAGTTTCCACTGCATGAAACATTTATTCGCCATTTTGTTCGATATAAACTCTTGTACAACTGTCGGCGCCTTTGTAGCACATTTAATCAACTGACATGCTTATTAATCATTTTGAATTGTTACTTGGGAATACCTTGAGGAGCATCTGGATTTTCTGCAAAAATCCTTATAAAACTCGAGGAACTCCTGAAAGAGCTTCCAAAAGTATTTCTGAAGAAAGTCATAGAAGAATCTCTGATGGATCAATGAATCCATGATGGAACTATTTGATGGAATTCCTGCAGAAATTCTGAAGGAACTGGAACTTCTAGGAAAATCCCTGATGGACATCCTACACTGAACGGCGGCTTGCGGTGAAAATTACTATTCTGAGGGTCAATTTAAATACACAACGCCACTAAATTTGTGCAGACTGAGTTTCAATTCAATTCAACAGAATTATGTTTTCAATTTTACCATGGACTCGATTTTCAAATAAAAAAAAAGTTTCTGTTGGCAACCGGATTCGAACCAAGAACCTTGACATCACCAGGCTCGCACGCTACCACTCGGCTATCGAACTGGTTGATGTGAGAAGAAACAAAACGCACACAAGAAGCGTTGGTGGGTCGATGATCATGTTTTCCATAGTAAATTTAAAAACATTTTTATGCTTGTCATTACTGCAAGCCGCCTTCCAGTGTAGAATATTCCCGGAAATTTGCCATTTTGAAGACTTTTAAAACCACCTGCTTCTTCTGTAATAGCAAATTTAGTTTTTCTAGCATTTAAGCCATTTATATTGTATTTTAAGTTTCATACACGGAAAAGAATCCTGCGGTCCACTGCAGACTTTACGCTGGCCTGCTTACTCTTACCAAAAATCTGACGTTTGAGCGGTGCCGGCACCTCCCAAACGTCAAATTTTCTGTGAGAGCAAGCTGACCAGCATAAATTCGTGCAGTGGACCATACTACACACAGCAATCTCCGCAGCGCTATCTGCGGATGAAAGTTCAATCTTCGTGGGGTAGTGTGTGTTACTGCTTGTATGCGGATACCAAAACATACGCACCACTTTCTCGTATGACAAATCACGAACACTATTACAGAGAGCTTCCACCTTGATACGCTTAGAGAGCGCCACTTGTCTTGTCGCTTAACGTTTACATAGAAAACGACAAGAGAGGGCCTTCTTCCAATTTTTATTCTTTGGTATTACCCAACAGGGTGCAAACACCCTAGTTGAAATTAAAAGGAACAGTAATAAACTCGGTTGTTTTTTACTTACAGGTAAGAGTGTTGAAACAAACGTAATTTATTCACTGGGATGATCAAAACAACAAAATCGTAAATTGGATTAAAATAGCATAAGCATATTAAAAAAAAGTTCCGAAATATATAAAGGGTATTGGTTTCCTTATTAAGCATGTAGCTCCCATTTTCATCCTACGAAATACAAAGGATTGAAGCGCTGTTAAATTTGTTTCTCATTTTTGTATAATTGTTAGAAGTGAGCACGCATGAAAACAAACTGAACGAAATCAATCGGTGCCGTAATCGCTTGTTTTGAATAGGATGAATTTGGGAGCGTGAGATTACTTATGCCACTCAGAGTATATGTACATACAGGAGGTGGCCAAAATGTTTGGGATAGGCTAGGAGATAGGCGACTTTTTTTTCTCACAGAAAACTTCAACAAGCTGTAACTTTTTATAGAGTGCATCAAAAATTCTCAAATTTTGACTGTTTGTCAACCTATTATATGTGCATGATTGGTATAAATCTGTGTTCGATTGGTTAATCTTTTGCGAAGATAGAACCATTCTTGTAAAACACTATTTTTTAGGCAACTAATTTTTGAACTGTCATATCTCCGTAATCAGTGAACCGAATCTAATGAAACTTTGAATGATGGATTGACACTCATTGGATCTTCCTCGAAAAAAATGCTTACTTTTTACATCAATTTCACTACATTTTAGTTTTGATATCCAAAGTATTTCTGCTTTGTGAGAAATATATCAATATATTTTTGATGAATGTTCAACATTTCATTAAATTCGATTCACTGGTTTCGGAGATGTGATATGGTGACTTTGGGTATTGCACTCGGCAGGTTTGTTCTCTTCGTCAAGAGGGGTTTTTGTCGGCCAAATTTCCTGAAACTTGGTCTTAAAATTCAGCTTGGTTGGGAAAGATTTGAGGCCAACTTTGAGCTCGGCAGGTTTAAAAAAAAACCCATGACGAAGAGAACAAAACGGCCGAAAATACGCAAATTCCCCTAGTGCAAAAATTAGTTGTATAAAAAACAGTGTTTTACGAGAACCGTTCAAGATTAACCAATCGAGCACAAATTTATACAAATGATGCACATATAGTAGGTTGACAAACAGTCAAAATTTGAGAATTTTTGATGCACTCTATGAAAAGCTACAGCTTGTTGAACTTGTGTGCGTTGTCATGTTTCTGTTGTCTGTTCCAAACATTTTGGCCACCCCTGCTATATTTTATACCTTAACGCATATTAAGAGGGTCACGATTTGTTTAAAAAATATAAACATAGTAACGTTTGCTTGTACAAGGAAAATAATAAAGAAAGATGAAAAAAAAAACAATGTTATCCCGTATTACAATACTTTGTTGTACAATTTAATTTAAAACTTACGAGAACTAAACTGCCCATGATCGCATATCAGTCCCATATTTGCTGGGTTTCCTATTCATATGAGACAATTATGCGATCATAGACAGTAAAGGTTAATCAATTAAGTATGTTAATTTACATATATAAACTTATTTCCACCTACACTGTAACTTGTTATTTGTCATTCTTCTGAATTGTCACATGCGATCCTCAATAAAACAAAATTTACCTTGAACCTTGTATGAAAATGAAATTAATCCGAAACACCCTTTTCTTGCTTGCATTGAGTTTTCACTACAAGTACGCATGCCTTAGGGATCGTTCACAAATGACGTAGCATATTTTGGACGACTTTTAACAACTCCCCCTCCCCTTTCTCGTGGCCTAGTTTTCCGTACCTAATACATGGTTTGTATCATTCCTGGACGGCCCCTTACACTAATTCCCTTTCCAATTATTGATTAATTGTTCTTTAAAGATCCACCGTAGGTATCAATCCACATGTTTCAATTCGTTTTTGTAGTAGGTAATATTAGTCCTTTGTCTGTTTTTCTAGAATCCAGATGACCCTAGCAACTTTCTATATCTCTTCAACCACTTGGGATATTAGATATTTTTTCGTCATAATAAAGTCATACCAAGCCATTGTTGTTTAAGTCTAAATTAATTCATACTATCTTGAACATAAACTTTGAGATAATTCTCCACAACGATACATTTCATATTTCCACTATGTCAAAAAAGGTCGAGCCCGGCTGCACATTTCATCAAAATAAGGTAGTATTCCATTTAGTCTAGATCTATAAATGATGGAGACGGTCAAAATTACACATTTTTCTTTCCTTATCTTTGCGCTTTTTGTTCTACCAAGTCGTTAGTTATACTTTTTCTTTCTGAAGGTGCATTTTCAATTTCATTTCTGTTTTATGGAACAATTAAGCAATTTTATGGAGCATTTCATATTTTTTAGGGTACGCTGCTTAACTTGTTAAGGTACATTTATTTATTCTAAAGGTACATTCTCTTTTTATTTTTCTATGCTATGGTACAATTCAGCAATTTTATGGAGCATTCCATATGATTTAAGGTACGCTGCATGCTTATTTAAGGTACGTTTCTTCTTTCTGAAGGTACATTATCTATTTATTTTACTGTGCTATGGTACAATTAGGCAAGTTTAAGGAGCATTTACCTTGATATAAGGAACAATATGAGCTATGTAAGGATGCATTATTACGAGTTTAGGGAATATTTTTGTTGACATAGGGAACTACATGAAGTAAATTATTTTTTATAGAGTGACCAGAGGAAAGAAAACTATCATAATCTGAGGGGCTACACAATGGATCTTATGTATTTTCGGGTTTTGGAAGAGTTTTTTCTAGCAAGTCATGGACGGATTAATGAACATTTTCAACCATTTATTGATCAAAACACATATTTTTATGGAACTAATGGAGAATATTTCAAGGATCGAGCCACATAATCAAGGGTGCAATGCTTACTAAATTAGGGAGCATTTTTTTCTTAATTTAAGGTACATTTCCGAATATGAAGGGTACAATGTTGACATTTTAGGAAAATTATTCAAGGTACGTTTTTCGATTGTTTAAGGTACATTTTTTTAAATCTATGGGAAAAAAGTTGGGCTGCCGATACTAAACGCGAGAATTAAAAATTCGGTTAGTCTCCGTGCCATAAGGTGACCAGCAAATAGTTCTCTTGAAAATGAGGAAACAACTGAATGCACAGAACATATTGCCATCATCAAATTCATGCATGGATCGTTAGTGATGGATGACAACTACACGATTCGATTTTGCATACTTTCGACTGCAGTAAAACCCACTTGAAATTGAAAACCATATACATATGAATCACCTTAATTTTGTACGCTATTTATGAATCACCATGTTGATCAAATGAGTGATCCATAAACTGTGGTCATTTTTGCCGATTTATAAATTGTGGGGTCACTGTACAATTTATAATACGATACAGTGCGAAATTTCCAATAACTTTTTTTTGGAGTTTCACTATGCTTCCAAGCGGGTGTCACTTAATCCATGAAAAAAAATAATTTGCGAACGGTTACTTGACTTTTCCAGTGAAATTGAAATGTAATTTCCTCTAATTCTTTCATTAATAACTAGCTGACCCGACGTGGCTAGCCACGTTAGCTAGAAAAAATGTTTTTAAAATTCCAGTAACACTTCTTCAATGAAACTGTTTTCGAGAACATTCCAGAATCTCTCTCCAGAATGCTTCTCTCTTGAACGTTTAGTAATCTACAGAAAGTTCTCAAAATTTAATGAATTCTGATTTTCCAGAACTTTTCAGAAGGTCCATTTGACATTTTTTTTTCTTGAACGTTGACAAACTCCCCGAACATAATCGACATTTAAAAAAATGTTCCAGAAAATTTCAGAAGGTTAGTTTTCAAACATTCAGTAACTTCTGGAAGGTACCTGGGAAGTTTAATGTTCCAGAATATTCTAGAGATGTTTTCTGTTTTCATTTGGAATGCTCAGTAGCTTCCAGAAACTTCTCAAACATTTTATGAATTTGGTTGTTCTAGAACCTTCTTAAAGGGTATTTTTCATTCTTTCTGGAACGTTCACAAACTCTCTGACACTTTTGTAAATTTAAAAAGTTTGCAGAAGGTCTTTGTCTTGTTTTTGTCCAGTAAATTCTAAAAAGTTCTAAGAATTTTTATTATCTAGAACATTTTCGTAGATTATTATTCTTCTTTCTGAAACATTCAGTAATTTCTAGAGAGGTCTCGAAATTTAATGAATTTTGTTGTTCCAGAACATTTTAGAAGGCCTTCTTTACTTCTTTCTTGGACTTTCATTAACTTCCAGAAAGTTCTTGAAATTAAGAATGAAAAGTGTACAGAACATTCCAGATAGTTCTTCTCCTTTCACTGATTGAAACGTTCAGTAACGCACAGCAAGTTTTCGATATTTGAGGAAATGTGATATCCAGAATATCTCAGATGATTGTTTTACTTTTGTAACGTTCAGTATCTTTCAGGAGGTTTCTGGAAATTTTATGGATTTTTTATGTTCCAGAACATTCTAGAAGGTTCTTTTTTGGTTCCTTGCTCGTTCCCTAACGTCCATAACCTTTTCCCAATATAATAAAGTTTCATGCTCAGAACGTTCTAGAAGGTTCTTTTCTAAAACGTTTAACAACTTAGAAGTGTAATAACCACAGCCGAAGTTCTCAGTTAATTCCTGAGCTCATAGACACTAAGCTGAGAAGCAGGGTTTGTCCCAGTTGAGACGTTACGCCAAAAAAAATAAGATGTTCCATAATGCTGCCGAAGGTTTTTCTTCTTCTTTCTGAAGCGTCCAGAAACTTCAAGGGGATTCTCGAAAATTTAAGAAGTTCCATATTTTAGAGCATTTCAGAACGTTATTTATTTTCTGGAACTTTCAGAAAGTTCTTAGAATTTTTAGAATATAGATGTTCCAGAACATTCCAGAAGGTTCTTCTTATTATTCCTAGAAAGTCAAAAAACATCCAGAATGTTCTCGTACCTTTTAGAAATTTGATACAACTATGGCGAAACATTTCAACGAAACATTTCAAAGCGTTACGGACAGACAGACAGACAACGCTGGGATTTTATATATATGATGATCATTCTAGTTACCGGCATCCTAAAGTTCAATGTGTTTTCTTCCAATTGGGTTTTTAAATTTAGAAAAATGTATTGTTTTTTCGATTTCATACGAAAGAGCATCTTTTTCTGAGCCACTATGATTTTTTTTCAGATTTTTAGAACTTTATTTTGGTGCCTAAAACCAATTTCAAAGAGATTTTTCGAAATCACCTTTTGACAGCTGAGCAACTGCTTGACAGCTCCGCCCAGTACAAAATTCGACGAGGGGTGTTCCGACAAATCGCTCCCATACAAACTTCAAATTGATTTTTAAATAGGTTCCCGGGCACCAAAATTCATGAAAATTTGGATTTCGGCTCAGTTTGGCATGCAGATTCCGAATATGGAATTATCTCAACACCGCTAAAGAAGCCAATTATTGAAAACTAGCTGACCCGACGTGGCTAGCCACGTTTTCACAATCCCGAGAATTATGACGATGGCTAAAAATGTTGGTATGCATTTTTTGCTTATCTACTACTTTATTCAGAAACCATTCGTATTCCTCTGAAGTGTTCTAGAATTTCCTTCATCTTGATCTCTTTGCAATGTAATGCTCCAAAAACTTCTCCGAATTCTAAACAGAAAGTTTTTAAATATGCTATTATTTGTGAAAAATACTCGAATGTTCCTACGAAGAATGTTCGAGAATATTCATGAATCTTCTTTGAAAATTTGAAACAGAAAGCTTCAAAATATCCCATTATTTATCGAAAATTCACGAACATTTTTTAGTATTTCCTGCATCAGAGAATGTTCTCTAGAATATTCCAAAAACATGCGTATCTTTATATTCTTCTCATTCCTCTTCTCCAACTTCTTCGCCCACGAAAGTTTCAGAAATTTCCTTTTATTCGAAACAAAAAGTTTACGAATATTTAATTTATTATGGAAAGTTTTGAAATACGCCTGTCCTTCCTTCGAAGTATGTCCTAGAATATATTCTTTTCCTTGTTTTAGTTCGGAAAATTTCTTTCAATAATATTGATTCCTTCAAAGAATATTCTAGGATGTTCCAGAAAATTATTTCTCTTCTTGGTGAAGTTTTTTTTTGTATTCCAAGCCGAGAATTTTCATTATGTTTGGAACATTTGTATAAATATTATTTTCATCCCTCTGGGTCATACGCAATGTTCTAGAATATTGTTCTTCTCTTCTTCCTCTTTGCCCAGGAAAGTTTGAAAAATGTCTTCATATTTGAAACAGAAACCTCTCGAATTCCATTGACGTTCTGGTAGAAAAGGAGTTTCTTCGAATTCAATTCTTCGACTTCGATTAGAATTCAATCTCGAACACTCAGATCATATCATGCTGGTCTCACCGAAATATACGTGAAATATTTCAGTCAAACTTTGCTAAGCGTGACGGGAGGACAGATAGACAACACCTGGATTCATATGCTGTTTTTGATCTCCTTAATTTAGATTTAGAAAATGTTCATCCCTCAAGGAGATTCTTGAGCATTCTGGAATAACAATTTCCAGAAGCTTCCTCAGAAGCCATTGTAAATATGCGAAACATTTCATTCAGCAATGGACTCATCAGAATTGCCAGAAGGTATACTATCATGTATTCAAAAATAAAAAACGCCAGAAAGTAAACTTCCAAGTACACACCCTTAACTGTTACAGGGTTCTAATCCCTGGAATGGTAAGAAACTTCTAGAAGCTTCTCAGGAACTGCGAATAGGTATTTCATTTCATTTCAGTCACCGTGAATTAATGTTCGGAGCGCATACAGCCGAGCAGTAAACTCGCGGGTATTTAGCAAAATTATGCTGAGGGTAAGAGAACTTCCAGAGACTTCCGGAAAGTTCTCGAAAATTAAAATAGTTAATAATTCAGAACATTCCAGAACGTTCTCCTTTTTTTCTGAAATTTTCAGTAATTTCCACAAAATTAGAGCTGAGAAGCATGCTTTGTTCCAATTGGGACATTATGCCAAAAAGAAGAAGAAGATGTTTCATAATATTGCATCTGCTTTCTGGAGCGTCCAGAAACTTCTAGAAGGTCTCAAATATTTAAGAAATTAAATACTCCGGGAAATTCCAGAACCTTCTTCTTCTTTTCTTCTGAAACTTTCAGTAACTCCCAGTTCTTGGAATTTTCAGAATATTGATGTTCCAGATCATTCCTGAGATCATTCCAAAAAGTTCTTCTTATTATTTCTGAAGTGATACAACTATGGTGAAACATTTCAATGAAACATTTCAAAGCGTGACGGAAGGACAGACAACTCTGGGCTTTTATATATATGATATTTAATCAAATAACATTGTAGAAGCTATGCTATGATTTTTTTAATTTATTGATCAAATATGTGTCTTTCAGTTTTTCGGGGTAAATCACGCCGCCCGTTACGGGAAAAATGCGCCACGAAATGTAACACGCCAAGAAATAACGTGGTTTGAGTGTTGCATGCATCACGGCGTTTACTCGACGTTAGTGCTGCAGCTAATAACGCAATTAATGCACATTTGAAAGGTTCTGATTTTCGTCTCTGTGTTACTGTAATCATAATGCGAACGCCAACGGCTGTTTTGGAGTTACGGCGAAGGCCTATGCATTTTGCCCCTAAAGTACTCGCGATTTTGGACTACAAAATACGCATTTTTACACTTAAAACGGCCCTTCTTGCACAAATCATAAATTTTGCGAGTAAGAAAAGAGATTTTCACATCAAGTTTTACAACTTTGCTCCATTTCGATCTGCAAATCTGCGGAAAAACTTTTCGCATTCTTACATCAGAAATGGCTGAAATCGGTTTTTAATTTTAATATTTTATTAGTTGGTAAAATTCCAAGTTTTATTAGTTGAGAAGATAGAAAATTAAAAATGCTATCGATTAGTGTAAACATGTCATATGAAAAATTATGTTATCAGGGAGATATTAAGGTGGGTCGTTGTACCTCGGTAGCGCGTATTAAACTGATTTTAACCTTCCTTTTGCATCACGTTGGAAACAGGTCGCTGGCGTGGTGTACGGTTTGGGTCAAAAATGTCCCTAATGCCAAAGGAGTGGTAAACCAGGTTATATTGTTACAAAAATTTTCTTAAGATACCACATTGTTTAAGCTGCACATCACTCAAGTAGTGATGAAAAAATTACATTCAATGCAGCAAATTAGCCGCCGCCGTTTAGCTATTTCACCGAGTTTGATGGTACATTCTTAAATCGCGTTCTAGCAATCGCTAGAATGAAACCGTTAGACAATTCATATAGGATGTGTGTTCCATCATTAGTAATCTTACGCTCCCATATTCATCCTATTTTATCCCGGGGCATGTATTTTAGCCAACCCTGGTTTTTTTTATTACATTTATCATATAATCTCTACCAAATCTTGGCAAATGATTATTCGAACTTCCAATAATCATTTGCCAAGATTTGGTAGAGATAATTATGATAAATGTAATAAAAACCCAGGGTGGGCCAAAATACATGCCCCGGGCTAAATTACCTCCACTATTCTATCTTCAGGAACAGGTTCGTTGAAATTTCCCGGTGCTAAACAGGGTGTACATGAAGAGTGTGATAATTGTTGGAAAACGACGATATAAACAGGTAAAATTACGTTCGGAAACGCCAAAAATTACGTCAGAGGATATTACAAATTTATCTGCTGTGTATATTTTGCAAGGAAAATATGTCAAGATTTAAAAAATGATTACTTGAATATCTATATGATGCCTCAATATTAAATACGGCGATTGTTTTCTAGAATTTATTCTCTGAAACAAAGTAAAATCGTTCTCCTTGGATAGTTGGGGAAGATATTCGGAATTATAAAAAATCCACAATTGAGATTTCGATCATGCACCTATACAGGGTACGAAAAACGGATCACGCCGAAAAACAAACGCTTTGTCCTAAGCGGTGCATGTCGGTAACAAAGGCGCTCCGCAACTAACGCATGTCAAGCGATGAGAGCCATAAAACAAATATCGTTTGCCGTGCGTGTGCCGATATTTCGGCTTTTCTGCTGAACTTTTCGACCCACATCATCGAATTCATGAGCATTTGGACGAATTAAGACTCTTGCCATCCTCAGAGTCGTGTTTCAGTTGTAAAACAATGCGAAAATCACGATGTGAATAGAACGAGACGAATATTCCTACCGTTTTTGTTGTGAACAAACTCGGGAGCGATTTTGTCATTATCTGCTAACGAAAAAACAAAGCGTTGTTGCCGCGCCTTCTTTGTTGCCTATTTTTCGCTTGCGGTGCTATATTCTGCGTACACTGCACCTATAAAATATATCCATATTGAGTGGACTTAATTTATCACTTGTGTTTTGTTGAAAGGATACTTTATGGCACGAGAAAGGCACCATCACCGCTAGGTGGATTAATTAGGGTTTTTGATATTTGGGGTTATTTATCTTAAAGTTCAAATTTGTTGAACAAAATTCTGTCGCATGGTTCGATGGAGATCCACTGGGTACTGGTTTTACGGAAATTCTTTTGGCAATATTTGGATTGACACTGATGTTATCCGCAAAAATTGTTTTGAAGTGATCAATTTGACCCCGGATTACGGTACTCAGAATTACCAAGC